>NW_028158808.1:95000-99252 GCF_964263955.1 Coregonus lavaretus | reverse complement strand
GGGTTAAGGAGAATAGGATTTAGGGTAAGGGGTTAGGGAGAATAGGATTTAGGGTAAGGGGTTAGGGAGAATAGGATTTAGGGTAAGGGGTTAGGGAGAATAGGATTTAGGGTAAGGGGTTAGGGAGAATAGGAGTTAGGGTAAGGGGTTAGGGAGAATAGGATTTAGGGTAAGGGGTTAGGGGTTAGGGAGAATAGGATTTAGGGTTAGGGGTTAGGGAGAATAGGAGTTAGGGTAAGGGGTTAGGGAGAATAGGATTTAGGGTAAGGGGTTAGGGAGAATAGGATTTAGGGTAAGGGGTTAGGGGTTAGGGAGAATAGGATTTAGGGTAAGGGGTTAGGGAGAATAGGATTTAGGGTAAGGGGTTAGGGAGAATAGGATTTAGGGTAAGGGGTTAGGGAGAATAGGATTTAGGGTAAGGGGTTAGGGAGAATAGGATTTAGGGTAAGGGGTTAGGGAGAATAGGATTTAGGGTAAGGGGTTAGGGAGAATAGGATTTAGGGTAAGGGGTTAGGGGTTAGGGAGAATAGGATTTAGGGTAAGGGGTTAGGGGTTAGGGAGAATAGGATTTAGGGTAAGGGGTTAGGGAGAATAGGATTTAGGGTAAGGGGTTAGGGAGAATAGGATTTAGGGTAAGGGGTTAGGGGTTAGGGAGAATAGGATTTAGGGTAAGGGGTTAGGGAGAATAGGATTTAGGGTAAGGGGTTAGGGAGAATAGGATTTAGGGTAAGGGGTTAGGGAGAATAGGATTTAGGGTAAGGGGTTAGGGAGAATAGGATTTAGGGTTAGGGAGAATAGGATTTAGGGTAAGGGGTTAGGGAGAATAGGATTTAGGGTAAGGGGTTAGGGGTTAGGGAGAATAGGAGTTAGGGTAAGGGGTTAGGGAGAATAGGATTTAGGGTAAGGGGTTAGGGAGAATAGGAGTTAGGGTAAGGGGTTAGGGGTTAGGGAGAATAGGATTTAGGGTAAGGGGTTAGGGAGAATAGGATTTAGGGTAAGGGGTAAGGGGTTAGGGAGAATAGGATTTAGGGTTAGGGGTTAGGGAGAATAGGATTTAGGGTAAGGGGTTAGGGAGAATAGGATTTAGGGTAAGGGGTTAGGGAGAATAGGATTTAGGGTAAGGGGTTAGGGAGAATAGGAGTTAGGGTAAGGGGTTAGGGGTTAGGGAGAATAGGATTTAGGGTAAGGGGTTAGGGAGAATAGGATTTAGGGTAAGGAGTTAGGGTAAGGGGTTAGGGAGAATAGGATTTAGGGTAAGGGGTTAGGGAGAATAGGATTTAGGGTAAGGGGTTAGGGAGAATAGGATTTAGGGTAAGGGGTTAGGGAGAATAGGATTTAGGGTAAGGGGTTAGGGAGAATAGGAGTTAGGGTAAGGGGTTAGGGAGAATAGGATTTAGGGTTAGGGGTTAGAGAGAATAGGATTTAGGGTAAGGGGTTAGGGGTTAGGGAGAAGATGATTTAGGGTAAGGGGTTAGGGAGAATAGGATTTAGGGTAAGGGGTTAGGGAGAAGATGATTTAGGGTAAGGGGTTAGGGAGAAGATGATTTAGGGTAAGGGGTTAGGGAGAAGATGATTTAGGGTAAGGGGTTAGGGAGAAGATGATTTAGGGTAAGGGGTTAGGGAGAAGATGATTTAGGGTAAGGGGTTAGGGAGAATAGGATTTAGGGTAAGGGGTTAGGGAGAATAGGATTTAGGGTAAGGGGTTAGGGGTTAGGGAGAATAGGATTAAGGGTAAGGGGTTAGGGGTAAGGGAGAATAGGATTTAGGGTAAGGGGTTAGGGAGAATAGGATTTAGGGTAAGGGGTTAGGGAGAATAGGATTTAGGGTAAGGGGTTAGGGAGAATAGGATTTAGGGTAAGGGGTTAGGGAGAATAGGATTTAGGGTAAGGGGTTAGGGAGAATAGGATTTAGGGTAAGGGGTTAGGGAGAATAGGATTTAGGGTAAGGGGTTAGGGAGAATAGGATTTAGGGTAAGGGGTTAGGGAGAATAGGATTTAGGGTTAGGGAGAATAGGATTTAGGGTAAGGGGTTAGGGAGAATAGGATTTAGGGTAAGGGGTTAGGGAGAATAGGATTTAGGGTAAGGGGTTAGGGAGAATAGGATTTAGGGTTAGGGGTTAGGGAGAATAGGATTTAGGGTAAGGGGTTAGGGAGAATAGGAGTTAGGGTAAGGGGTAAGGGGTTAGGGAGAATAGGATTTAGGGTTAGGGGTTAGGGAGAATAGGAGTTAGGGTAAGGGGTAAGGGGTTAGGGAGAATAGGATTTAGGGTAAGGGGTTAGGGAGAATAGGAGTTAGGGTAAGGAGTTAGGGTAAGGGGTTAGGGAGAATAGGATTTAGGGTAAGGGGTTAGGGAGAATAGGATTTAGGGTAAGGGGTTAGGGAGAATAGGATTTAGGGTAAGGGGTTAGGGGTTAGGGAGAATAGGATTTAGGGTAAGGGGTTAGGGAGAATAGGATTTAGGGTAAGGGGTTAGGGAGAATAGGATTTAGGGTAAGGGGTTAGGGAGAATAGGATTTAGGGTAAGGGGTTAGGGAGAATAGGATTTAGGGTAAGGGGTTAGGGAGAATAGGATTTAGGGTAAGGGGTTAGGGAGAATAGGATTTAGGGTAAGGGGTTAGGGAGAATAGGATTTAGGGTAAGGGGTTAGGGAGAATAGGATTTAGGGTAAGGGGTTAGGGAGAATAGGATTTAGGGTAAGGGGTTAGGGAGAATAGGATTTAGGGTTAGGGAGAATAGGATTTAGGGTAAGGGGTTAGGGAGAATAGGATTTAGGGTAAGGGGTTAGGGGTTAGGGAGAATAGGAGTTAGGGTAAGGGGTTAGGGAGAATAGGATTTAGGGTAAGGGGTTAGGGAGAATAGGAGTTAGGGTAAGGGGTTAGGGGTTAGGGAGAATAGGATTTAGGGTAAGGGGTTAGGGAGAATAGGATTTAGGGTAAGGGGTAAGGGGTTAGGGAGAATAGGATTTAGGGTTAGGGGTTAGGGAGAATAGGATTTAGGGTAAGGGGTTAGGGAGAATAGGATTTAGGGTAAGGGGTTAGGGAGAATAGGATTTAGGGTAAGGGGTTAGGGAGAATAGGAGTTAGGGTAAGGGGTTAGGGGTTAGGGAGAATAGGATTTAGGGTAAGGGGTTAGGGAGAATAGGATTTAGGGTGAGGGGTTAGGGGTTAGGGAGAATAGGAGTTAGGGTAAGGGGTTAGGGGTTAGGGAGAATAGGATTTAGGGTAAGGGGTTAGGGGTTAGGGAGAATAGGATTTAGGGTAAGGGGTTAGGGAGAATAGGATTTAGGGTAAGGGGTTAGGGGTTAGAGAGAATGGGATTTAGGGTAAGGGGTTAGGGAGAATAGGATTTAGGGTAAGGGGTTAGGGAGAATAGGAGTTAGGGTAAGGGGTTAGGGAGAATAGGATTTAGGGTAAGGGGTTAGGGAGAATAGGATTTAGGGTAAGGGGTTAGGGAGAATAGGATTTAGGGTAAGGGGTTAGGGAGAATAGGATTTAGGGTAAGGGGTTAGGGAGAATAGGATTTAGGGTAAGGGGTTAGGGAGAATAGGATTTAGGGTAAGGGGTTAGGGAGAATAGGAGTTAGGGTAAGGGGTTAGGGAGAATAGGATTTAGGGTAAGGGGTTAGGGAGAATAGGAGTTAGGGTAAGGAGTTAGGGTAAGGGGTTAGGGAGAATAGGATTTAGGGTAAGGGGTAAGGGGTTAGGGAGAATAGGATTTAGGGTAAGGGGTTAGGGAGAATAGGATTTAGGGTAAGGGGTTAGGGAGAATAGGATTTAGGGTAAGGGGTTAGGGAGAATAGGATTTAGGGTAAGGGGTTAGGGAGAATAGGAGTTAGGGTAAGGGGTTAGGGAGAATAGGAGTTAGGGTAAGGGGTTAGGGAGAATAGGAGTTAGGGTAAGGGGTTAGGGAGAATAGGATTTAGGGTAAGGGGTTAGAGAGAATAGGATTTAGGGTAAGGGGTTAGGGGTTAGGGAGAATAGGATTTAGGGTAAGGGGTTAGGGAGAATAGGATTTAGGGTAAGGGGTTAGGGAGAATAGGATTTAGGGTAAGGGGTTAGGGAGAATAGGATTTAGGGTAAGGGGTTAGGGAGAATAGGATTTAGGGTAAGGGGTTAGGGAGAATAGGATTTAGGGTAAGGGGTTAGGGAGAATAGGATTTAGGGTAAGGGGTTAGAGAGAATAGGATTTAGGGTAAGGGGTTAGGGGTTAGGGAGAATAGGATTTAGGGTAAGGGGTTAGGGAGAATAGGATTT
>NW_028158808.1:0-92500 GCF_964263955.1 Coregonus lavaretus | reverse complement strand
ACTCTAGATGTTCTAAACTGACTAAACATTCTAAATGGACTCTAAACCTTCTAAACGGACTCTAGATGTTCTAAACTGACTAAACATTCTAAATGGACTCTAAACCTTCTAAACGGACTCTAGATGTTCTAAACTGACTAAACATTCTAAATGGACTCCAAACCTTCTAAACGGACTCTAGATGTTCTAAACTGACGAAACAGTCTAAATGAACTCTAAACCTTCTAAACGGACTCTAGATGTTCTAAACTGACTAAAAATTCTAAATGGACTCTAAACCTTCTAAACGGACTCTAGATGTTCTAAACTGTCTAAACATTCTAAATGGACTCTAAACCTTCTAAACGGACTCTAGATGTTCTAAACTGACTAAACATTCTAAATGGACTCTAAACCTTCTAAACGGACTCTAGATGTTCTAAACGGGCTGCGGCATTCTGGATGAGTTGTAGGGGGTTTAGAGTAATGGTCAGATTTGCCAAATGGAGGGCGAGGGAGAGCTTTGTATGCGTCTCTGTGTGTGGAGTAAAGGTGGTCTAGAGTTTTTTTTTTTTTTCTCTGGTTGCACATTTAACATGCTGGTAGAAATGAGGTAGAACGGATTTGTTTCCCTGCAATAATGTCCCAGGCCACTAGGAGCGCTGCCTCTGGATGTGCGTTTTACTGTTTGCTTATGGCCTTATACAGCTCATTGAGTGCGATCTTAATGCCAGCATCGCTTTGTGGTGGTAAATAGACAGCTATGAAAAATATAGAAGCAATCTTTCTTGGTAAATAGTGTGGTCTACAGCTTATCATGAGATACTCTACCTCAGGCGAGCAAAACCTTGAGACTTCCTTAGTATTAGATTTTATGCACCAGCTGTTGTTTACAAATATACACAGACCGCCACCCCTTGTCTTACCAGTTTTTAATGTCCCGTTGGTAGGATAACTGTAATCTTAGGTCATCCAATTTATTTTCCAATGATTGAAGATTGGCTAATAAAAGGCACCCCGACCTACGTCCACGATATCTCCGTCTCTTCCTCATGCGAATGACGGGGATTTGGGCCTTGTCGGGTGTCTAGAATATTCTTCGCGTCCGACTCATTGAAGAAAAAAAATCTTGGTCCAATACGAGGTGAGTAATCGCTGTCCTGACATCCAGAAGCTCTTTAAGGTCATAAGAGACGGTGGCAGAAACATTATGTACAGAATAAATTACAAATAACGCGAAAAAACACTCATAATAGTGCAATTGGTTAGAGGGCCGTAAAACGGCAGCCATCTCCTCCGGCGCCATCTTGTGGACCTTTTGGATATCAGTGTGTAACATATAGTGTGAGTTAGAGTTAACTAGCTAACACTAGCGATGGAAATGGATTTCTGAGATACAAATAATATTACTACTGCTGACGTTCATAGGTTTATTTGAACAGTGAGAGACAGAATAACAACAAAAACGATCCTGAAAAACGCATGTCAAAAATTTTATAAATTGATTTGCATTTTAATGAGGGAAATAAGTATTTGACCCCCTCTCAATCAGAAAGATTTCTGGCTCCCAGGTGTCTTTTATACAGGTAACGAGCTGAGATTAGGAGCACACTCTGGAATGGGCTACAAGACCATCGCCAAGCAGCTTGGTGAGAAGGTGACAACAGTTGGTGCGATTATTCGCAAATGGAAGAAACACAAAAGATCTGTCAATCTCCCTCAGCCTGGGGCTCCATGCAAGATCTCACCTCGTGGAGTTGCAATGATCATGAGAATGGTGAGGAATCAGCCAAGAACTACACGGGAGAATCTTGTCAATGATCTCAAGGCAGCTGGGACCATAGTCACCAAGAAAACAATTGGTAACACACTACGCCGTGAAGGACTGAAATCCTGCAGCGCCCGCAAGGTCCCCCTGCTCAAGAAAGCACATATACAGGACCGTCTGAAGTTTGCCAATGAACATCTGAATGATTCAGAGGAGAACTGGGTGAAAGTGGTGGTCAGATGAGACCAAAATCGAGCTCTTTGGCATCAACTCAACTCGCCGTGTTTGGAGGAGGAGGAATGCTGCCTATGACCCCAAGAACACCATCCCCACCGTCAAACATGGAGGTGGAAACATTATGCTTTGGGGGTGTTTTTCTGCTAAGGGGACAGAACAACTTCACCGCATCAATGGGACGATGGACGGGGCCATGTACCGTCAAATCTTGGGTGAGAACCTCCTTCCCTCAGCCAGGGCATTGAAAATGGGTCGTGGATGGGTATTCCAGCATGACAATGACCCAAAACACACGGCCAAGGCAACAAAGGAGTGGCTCAAGAAGCAGCACATTAAGGTCCTGGAGTGGCCTAGCCAGTCTCCAGACCTTAATCCCATAGAAAATCTGTGGAGGGAGCTGAAGGTTCGAGTTGCGAAACGTCAGGCTCGAAACCTTTAATGACTTGGAGAAGATCTGCAAAGAGGAGTGGGACAAAATCCCTCCTGAGATGTGTGCAAACCTGGTGGCCAACTACAAGAAAACGTCTGACCTCTGTGATTGCAAACAAGGGTTTTGCCACCAAGTACTAAGTCATGTTTTGCAGAGGGGTCAAATACTTATTTGCCTCATTAAAATGCAAATCAATTGATAACATTTTTGACATGTGTTTTTCTGGATTTTTGTTGTTGTTATTCTGTCTCTCACTGTTCAAATAAACCTGCCATTAAAATTATAGACTGATCATGTCTTTGTCAGTGGGCAAACGTACAAAATCAGCAGGGGATCAAATACTTTTTTCCCTCACTGTACTGAGCAGCTCGTGTTATACAGTGCCTTCGGAAAGTATTCAGACCCCTTGACCTTTACCACATTTTGTTACGTTACAGCCTTATTCTAAAATTGTTTTTTTTTTAACAACTCCTCAGCAATCTACACACAATACCCCATAATATAAAGTGAAAACTGGTTTTTAGAAATTTTCGCAAATGTTTTAAAAATAGAAAACTGAAATACCTTATTCACATAAGTATTCAGATCCTTTGATATGAGACTCGAAATTGAACTCGGGTGCATCCTGTTTCCATTGATCATCCTTGAGATGTTTCTACAACTTGATTGGAGTCCACCTGTGGTAAATTCAATTGATTGGACATGATTTGGAAAAGCACACACCTGTCTATATAAGGTCCCACAGTTGACAGCGCATGTCAGAGCAAAAACCAAGCCATAAGGTCGAAGGAATTGTCCGTAGAGCTCCGAGACAGGATTGTGTCGAGGCACAGATCTGGGGAAGGGGACCAAAAAATGTCTGCAGCATTGAAGGTCCCCAAGAACACAGTGGCCTCATCATTCTTAAATGGAAGAAGTTTGGAACCACCAAGACTCTTCGTAGAGCTGGCCGCCCGGCCAAACTGAGCAATCGGGGGAGAAGGGCCTTGGTCAGGGATGCGACCAAGAACCAGATGGTCACTCTGACAGAGCTCTAGAGTTCCTCTGTGGAGATGGGAGAACCTTCCAGAAGGACAACCATCTCTGCAGCACTCCACCAATCCTGCCTTTATGGTAGAGTGGCCAGACGGAAGCCACTCCTCATTAAAAGGCACATGATAGCCCGCTTGGAGTTTGCCAAAAGGCACCTAAAGACTCTCAGACCATGAGAAAAAAGATTCTCTGGTCTGATGAAACCAAGATTGAACTCTTTGGCCTAAATGCCAAGCGTCACGTCTGGAGGAAACCTGGCACCATCCTTACGGTGAAGCACGGTGGTGGCAGCATCATGCTGTGGGGATGTTTTTCAGCGGCAGGGACTGGGAGACTAGTCAGGATTGAGGCAAAGATAAACGGAGCAAAGTACAGAGAGATCCTTGATGAAAACCTGCTCCAGAGCGCTCAGGACCTCAGACTGGGGCGAAGGTTCACCTTCCAACAGGACAACAACCCTAAGCACACAGCCAAGACAACGCAGGAGTGGCTTCGGGACAAGTCTCTGAATGTCCTTGAGTGGCCCAGCCAGAGCCTGGACTTGAACCCGATCAAACATCTCTGGAGAGACCTGAAAATAGCTGTGCAGCGACGCTCCCCATCCAACCTGACAGAGCTTGAGATGATCTGCAGAGAAGAATGGGAGAAACTCCCCAAATACAGGTGTGCCAAGCTTGTAGCGTCATACCCAAGAAGACTCGAGGCTGTAATCGCTGCCAAAGGTGCTTCAACAAAGTACCGAGTAAAGGGTCTGAATACTAATGTAAATGTGATTTTTCAGTTTATTTTTAATAAATGTGCAAACATTTCTAAAAACCTGTTTTTGTTTTGTCATTATGAGGTATTGTGTGTAGATTGATGAGGGGGGAAAACAATTTAATCAATTTTAGAATAAGGCTGTAACGTAACAAAATATGGAAAAAGTGAAGGGGTCTGAATACTTTCCAAAGGCACAAAGCATGCTACATGTCAGACCAATTAGAACTCATCTCCCGGAATGTCCAGCCCATCTATTATCTCAGCCAATCAGGGCTAGCGGAAGGTTCCTGTCTTTTCCCGTGGCTAAACCAACTAGGCTCGTAATTTTAACACTTCTATTCATATTTACAGATGGCGTATGAGTGTGTTAAGGCACAATAACGTTTACATGTTCCAGAAGGCATTTCTGCCAAAAAACGCATTTTGATAAAATATAAAAAATGACTCTCCTGTGAAGTAGTGACGTGCAACATACGCCTAGCTTCCTGAAATGTGTAACAGGTCAGTGTGTAACATGTCAGTGTGTAACATGTCAGTGTGTAACAGGTCAGCAGTGTGTAACAGGTCAGCAGTGTGTAACAGGTCAGCAGTGCGTAACAGGTCGTCAGTGCGTAACAGGTCGTCAGTGCGTAACAGGTCAGCAGTGTGTAACATGTCAGTGTGTAACAGGTCAGCAGTGTGTAACAGGTCAGCCGTGTGTAACAGGTCGTCAGTGTGTAACAGGTCGTCAGTGTGTAACAGGTCAGCAGTGTGTAACAGGTCAGCAGTGTGTAACAGGTCAGCAGTGTGTAACAGGTCGTCAGTGTGTAACAGGTCGTCAGTGCGTAACAGGTCTGCAGTGTGTAACAGGTCAGCAGTGCGTAACAGGTCAGTGTGTAACAGGTCAGTGTGTAACAGGTCAGTATCGTTCTGTCTCCAGGTCAGTGTGTAACAGGTCAGTATCGTTCTGTCTCCAGGTCAGTGTGTAACAGGTCAGTATCGTTCTGTCTCCAGGTCAGTGTGTAACAGGTCAGTATCGTTCTGTCTCCAGGTCAGTGTGTAACAGGTCAGTGTGTAACAGGTCAGTATCGTTCTGTCTCCAGGCCAGTGTGTAACAGGTCAGTATCGTTCTGTCTCCAGGTCAGTGTGTAACAGGTCAGTATCGTTCTGTCTCCAGGTCAGTGTGTAACAGGTCAGTGTGTAACAGGTCAGTATCGTTCTGTCTCCAGGTCTGTGTGTAACAGGTCAGTATCGTTCTGTCTCCAGGTCAGTGTGTAACAGGTCAGTATCGTTCTGTCTCCAGGTCAGTGTGTAACAGGTCAGTGTGTAACAGGTCAATATCGTTCTGTCTCCAGGTCAGTGTGTAACAGGTCAGTATCGTTCTGTCTCCAGGTCAGTGTGTAACAGGTCAGCAGTGTGTAACAGGTCAGTATCGTTCTGTCTCCAGGTCAGTGTGTAACAGGTCAGTATCGTTCTGTCTCCAGGTCAGTGTGTAACAGGTCAGTGTGTAACAGGTCAGTATCGTTCTGTCTCCAGGTCAGTGTGTAACAGGTCAGTGTGTAACAGGTCAGTATCGTTCTGTCTCCAGGTCAGTGTGTAACAGGTCAGTGTGTAACAGGTCAGTATCGTTCTGTCTCCAGGCCAGTGTGTAACAGGTCAGTGTGTAACAGGTCAGTATCGTTCTGTCTCCAGGTCAGTGTGTAACAGGTCAGTGTGTAACAGGTCAGTATCGTTCTGTCTCCAGGTCAGTGTGTAACAGGTCAGTGTGTAACAGGTCAGTATCGTTCTGTCTCCAGGCCAGTGTGTAACAGGTCAGTGTGTAACAGGTCAGTATCGTTCTGTCTCCAGGTCAGTGTGTAACAGGTCAGTGTGTAACAGGTCAGTATCGTTCTGTCTCCAGGTCAGTGTGTAACAGGTCAGTGTGTAACAGGTCAGTATCGTTCTGTCTCCAGGTCAGTGTGTAACAGGTCAGTATCGTTCTGTCTCCAGGTCAGTGTGTAACAGGTCAGCAGTGTGTAACAGGTCAGTATCGTTCTGTCTCCAGGTCAGTGTGTAACAGGTCAGTATCGTTCTGTCTCCAGGTCAGTGTGTAACAGGTCAGTGTGTAACAGGTCAGTATCGTTCTGTCTCCAGGTCAGTGTGTAACAGGTCAGTGTGTAACAGGTCAGTATCGTTCTGTCTCCAGGTCAGTGTGTAACAGGTCAGTGTGTAACAGGTCAGTATCGTTCTGTCTCCAGGCCAGTGTGTAACAGGTCAGTGTGTAACAGGTCAGTATCGTTCTGTCTCCAGGTCAGTGTGTAACAGGTCAGTGTGTAACAGGTCAGTATCGTTCTGTCTCCAGGTCAGTGTGTAACAGGTCAGTGTGTAACAGGTCAGTATCGTTCTGTCTCCAGGTCAGTGTGTAACAGGTCAGTATCGTTCTGTCTCCAGGTCAGTGTGTAACAGGTCAGTGTGTAACAGGTCAGTATCGTTCTGTCTCCAGGTCAGTGTGTAACAGGTCAGTATCGTTCTGTCTCCAGGTCAGTGTGTAACAGGTCAGTGTGTAACAGGTCAGTATCGTTCTGTCTCCAGGTCAGTGTGTAACAGGTCAGTATCGTTCTGTCTCCAGGTCAGTGTGTAACAGGTCAGTGTGTAACAGGTCAGTATCGTTCTGTCTCCAGGTCAGTGTGTAACAGGTCAGTGTGTAACAGGTCAGTATCGTTCTGTCTCCAGGTCAGTGTGTAACAGGTCAGTGTGTAACAGGTCAGTATCGTTCTGTCTCCAGGTCAATGTGTAACAGGTCAGTGTGTAACAGGTCAGTATCGTTCTGTCTCCAGGTCAGTGTGTAACAGGTCAGTGTGTAACAGGTCAGTATCGTTCTGTCTCCAGGTCAATGTGTAACAGGTCAGTGTGTAACAGGTCAGTATCGTTCTGTCTCCAGGCCTGACCCCTCCTGGCACTACTACCTCACAGACTTCATCAGTAAGTAAAAGTCTCACAACTCCGCCTCCTTCTGTTGGGGAATCCTGTTCCTGTATTTCTGGGTGTGTTCCTGTATTTCTGGGCGTGTTCCTGTATTTCTGTGCGTGTTCCTGTATTTCTGTGCGTGTTCCTGTATTTCTGTGCGTGTTCCTGTATTTCTGTGCGTGTTCCTGTATTTCTGTGCGTGTTCCTGTATTTCTGTGCGTGTTCCTATATTTCTGTGCCTGTTCCTGTATTTCTGTGCCTGTTCCTGTATTTCTGTGCCTGTTCCTGTATTTCTGTGCGTGTTCCTGTATTTCTGTGCGTGTTCCTGTATTTCTGTGCGTGTTCCTGTATTTCTGTGCGTGTTCCTGTATTTCTGTGCGTGTTCCTGTATTTCTCTGTGTGTTCCTGTATTTCTGTGCGTGTTCCTGTATTTCTGTGCCTGTTCCTGTATTTCTCTGTGTGTTCCTGTATTTCTGTGCGTGTTCCTGTATTTCTGTGCGTGTTCCTGTATTTCTGTGTGTATTTCTGTGTGTGTTCCTGTATTTCTGTGCGTGTTCCTGTATTTCTGTGCGTGTTCCTGTATTTCTGTGCGTGTTCCTGTATTTCTGTGCGTGTTCCTGTATTTCTGTGCGTGTTCCTGTATTTCTGTGTGTATTTCTGTGCGTGTTCCTGTATTTCTGTGCGTGTTCCTGTATTTCTGTGTGTATTTCTGTGCGTGTTCCTGTATTTCTGTGCGTGTTCCTGTATTTCTGTGCGTGTTCCTGTATTTCTGTGCGTATTTCTGTGCGTGTTCCTGTATTTCTGTGTGTATTTCTGTGCGTGTTCCTGTATTTCTGTGCGTGTTCCTGTATTTCTGTGCGTGTTCCTGTATTTCTCTGTGTGTTCCTGTATTTCTGTGCGTGTTCCTGTATTTCTGTGCCTGTTCCTGTATTTCTCTGTGTGTTCCTGTATTTCTGTGCGTGTTCCTGTATTTCTGTGCGTGTTCCTGTATTTCTGTGTGTATTTCTGTGTGTGTTCCTGTATTTCTGTGTGTGTTCCTGTATTTCTGTGCGTGTTCCTGTATTTCTGTGCGTGTTCCTGTATTTCTGTGCGTGTTCCTGTATTTCTGTGCGTATTTCTGTGCGTGTTCCTGTATTTCTGTGCGTGTTCCTGTATTTCTGTGTGTATTTCTGTGCGTGTTCCTGTATTTCTGTGCGTGTTCCTGTATTTCTGTGTGTATTTCTGTGCGTGTTCCTGTATTTCTGTGCGTGTTCCTGTATTTCTGTGCGTGTTCCTGTATTTCTGTGCGTATTTCTGTGCGTGTTCCTGTATTTCTGTGTGTATTTCTGTGCGTGTTCCTGTATTTCTGTGCGTGTTCCTGTATTTCTGTGCGTGTTCCTGTATTTCTGTGCGTGTTCCTGTATTTCTGTGCGTGTTCCTGTATTTCTGTGCGTTTATCCCCACTACAACAGGACCTCTCTGGTGAATGAACTTAATTAACATATTATTATTATTATTATTATTATTACCAATGTTGTGTAGCGGAACACAAGTGTGCTTCCTACAGGATTCAGTCCCCCCCCCCCCCCAAGCCATAAGAGGTGGTTGACAACCCAACAGAGTAACGTCTGTGTCTGTGGTGTGACTGACAGAGTGTGTGTCTGTCTCCAGGACGCTGGCTGTAATCCCAGACTGCAGCAGACTGGACCTGTGAGAACATCTCTGAACACGTGGAAGCAGAGATGAAGAGGAGATTGATAGTAATAATGATGTGTTTATCTAAATGTTAATCAGACCGTTGTTCCTTTTTATAAAAACTAGATTATATTTTATTTACCCGTTACCTCTGTCACCTGAGTATGGCTATGCGGTGTAAAAAGTGTGTGTGTGTGTGTGTGTGTTGAAGTTGTCTGTCTGTTGTGAAGCTCTTCACTATTTACTAAAGACGTTAATAAATAAAACATGTTTATTTTGTTCACGTCTGGTTTTTTGTTTTTACACGACGTCACAATCGGATTCCTTGTTTGGTCACAATGGGTTGTTTTCTGTTTCCACGTCAGGAAGATCTGATCACAGTGGCTGCGTTTTACACAGGCAGTCGTTTAAAAGAATGTTGCCCGTGTGAGAATTGAACTCGCAACCTTCAGATCGAGACTCGCCCGCTACCAACTCCGCCAAAGGATATCGCTCATTAAGTGTAGCGAATTCGGTGGGGGAGGGGGGCGTTTTCTACCAAGAATGAACACACTGGCCGATGCCGACCCTGTATCGAATCCCGACACGGCTGCTGTAGTTATTAGCTTTGGAATAGATTTTCAATGCTTTCTTTTCCGTGACAATCTGAGAGTAGAAAAGCATCGGGCTTCTTCTGACGAGCCTTGTATAATATAATATAATATGCCATTTAGCAGACGCTTTTATCCAAAGCGATTTACAGTCATGCGTGCATATATTTATTTGTGTATGGGTGGTCCCGGGGATCGAACCCACTACCTTGGCGTTACAAGCGCTGCGCTCTACCAGCTGAGGTACCAGAGGACCTTGTTCCTCTCACCCCGAAAATCTGTCATCATCCATCCAACTTTTTATTATGAAAACCCGTCTCTTTTTGTCAAACCGCTCACCCTCTTCAGGATTTGAACTCTTATAGAAAGGGAGCCTAAATGTGTTAAGACTAAACACGACAGGAGTTAAATCTTTGTTTAAGCCATTTCTCTTATTTGAGAGAACCGATACATTTAATGTCAAATTCACATGGGAAAACGTAATGTTAGCTAAGTTGTTTTTGATTGTAAATCAAGGAAGTAATTGACAGAATTGGAGGAAAGACGTGAGAATGAAAAATATACTCTTAATTGTTTGAAATCAGTGCACGTAGCACACAAGCAGGACAGTTAAATAGTTTATACAATTCAAAGACTGACATTAATGGATGAAAATGTAATTAGAGAATTCAGCTGAGGGCTTTTGTGCTCCGAGTGAATTAAGAGGAAGGTGAGTATGATGCTGTATATCCAGTTAGATAAACACCACAGAGGGACAAACAATTCAACACAAATAATTACGATTATATATAATTAACTGAAAATGGAGAGTGACTGATCGCTGACTCCATCAGAATGCCACAAGGAGCAGAGAACGGACATTAATTGATCAAAGTGTAATGTTACAGTTTTTTTATTTTTTCCATGTATGTTTTGAGGGTGGACTTTAGCTCGTTAGCACGTAGGGCTCACCGATTGGAGTCACCTCGTTAGTATGTGTTACGCCTGCTGGGTGTCACCTCGTTAGTCAGTATGTGTTACGCCTGCTGGTTGTCACCTCGTTAGTCAGTATGTGTTACGCCTGCTGGTTGTCACCTCGTTAGTCAGTATGTGTTACGCCTGCTGGTTGTCACCTCGTTAGTCAGTATGTGTTACGCCTGCTGGTTGTCACCTCGTTAGTCAGTATGTGTTACGCCTGCTGGTTGTCACCTCGTTAGTCAGTATGTGTTACGCCTGCTGGTTGTCACCTCGTTAGTCAGTATGTGTTATGCCTGCTGGGTGTCACCTCGTTAGTCAGTATGTGTTACGCCTGCTGGGTGTCACCTCGTTAGTCAGTATGTGTTACGCCTGCTGGGTGTCACCTCGTTAGTCAGTATGTGTTACGCCTGCTGGTTGTCACCTCGTTAGTCAGTATGTGTTACGCCTGCTGGTTGTCACCTCGTTAGTCAGTATGTGTTACGCCTGCTGGTTGTCACCTCGTTAGTCAGTATGTGTTACGCCTGCTGGGCGTCACCTCGTTAGTCAGTATGTGTTACGCCTGCTGGTTGTCACCTCGTTAGTCAGTATGTGTTACGCCTGCTGGTTGTCACCTCGTTAGTCAGTATGTGTTACGCCTGCTGGTTGTCACCTCGTTAGTCAGTATGTGTTACGCCTGCTGGGTGTCACCTCGTTAGTCAGTATGTGTTACGCCTGCTGGTTGTCACCTCGTTAGTATGTGTTACGCCTGCTGGTTGTCACCTCGTTAGTCAGTATGTGTTACGCCTGCTGGTTGTCACCTCGTTAGTCAGTATGTGTTACGCCTGCTGGTTGTCACCTCGTTAGTCACTATGTGTTACGCCTGCTGGTTGTCACCTCGTTAGTCACTATGTGTTACGCCTGCTGGTTGTCACCTCGTTAGTCACTATGTGTTACGCCTGCTGGTTGTCACCTCGTTAGTCAGTATGTGTTACGCCTGCTGGGTGTCACCTCGTTAGTCAGTATGTGTTACGCCTGCTGGTTGTCACCTCGTTAGTCAGTATGTGTTACGCCTGCTGGTTGTCACCTCGTTAGTCAGTATGTGTTACGCCTGCTGGTTGTCACCTCGTTAGTCAGTATGTGTTACGCCTGTGCTGGCTTGTCCATCTCGTTAGTGGGAAGGTGTTTCACCTGTGCTGGCTTGTCCATCTCGTCAGTGGGAAGGTGTTTCACCTGTGCTGGCTTGTCCATCTCGTCAGTGGGAAGGTGTTTCACCTGTGCTGGCTTGTCCATCTCGTCAGTGGGAAGGTGTTTCACCTGTGCTGGCCCAGTAACAGTAATTAGAGAATTCAGCTGAGGGCTTTTGTGTTTTCCGAGTGAATTAAGAGGAAGGGGAAAATACTGTTGAGTAATAGATCAATGTAAAAAAAAATGCTGTGTAATGTGGTAATAAGTTGGGGATGACCTTGCAGTTTTGCATGATGTCTACTTTGATGCTAATTCGCATTTTTGAATCTGACAGGAAATAGTGCTGAATATATATATATATATATATATATACACACTGCCAGAGCCCTGCAAAATGACCTCCAGCAGGCCACAAATGTGCATGTGTCTGCTCAAACGGTCAGAAACAGACTCCATGAGGGTGGTATGAGGGCCTGACGTCCACAGGTGGGGGTTGTGCTTACAGCCCAACACCGTGCAGGACATTTGGCATTTGCCAGAGAACACCAAGATTGGCAAATTCGCTACTGGCGCCCTGTGCTCTTCACAGATGAAAGCAGGTTCAAACTGAGCACGTGACAGACGTGACAGAGTCTGGAGACGCCGTGGAGAACGTTCTGCTGCCTGCAACATCCTCCAGCATGACCGGTTTGGCGGTGGGTCAGTCATGGTGTGGGGTGGCATTTATTTGGGGGGCCGCACAGCCCTCCATGTGCTCGCCAGAGGTAGCCTGACTGCCATTAGGTACCGAGATGAGATCCTCAGACCCCTTGTGAGACCATATGCTGGTGCGGTTGGCCCTGGGTTCCTCCTAATGAAAGACAATGCTAGACCTCATGTGGCTGGAGTGTGTCAGCAGTTCCTGCAAGAGGAAGGCATTGATGCTATGGACCGCCCGTTCCCCAGACCTGAATCCAATTGAGCCCATCTGGGACATCATGTCTCGCTCCATCCACCAACGCCACGTTGCACCACAGACTGTCCAGGAGTTGGCGGATGCTTTAGTCCAGGACTGGGAGGAGATCCCTCAGGAGACCATCCGCCACCTCATCAGGAGCATGCCCAGGCGTTGTAGGGAGGTCATACAGGCACGTGGAGGCCACACACACTACTGAGCCTCATTTTGACTTGTTTTAAGGACATTACATCAAAGTTGGATCAGCCTGTAGTGTGGTTTTCCACTTTAATTTTGAGGGTGACTCCAAATCCAGACCTCCATGGGTTGATACATTTGATTTCCATTGATAATTTTTGTGTGATTTTGTTGTCAGCACATTTAACTATGTAAAGAAAAAAGTATTTAATAAGATTATTTCATTCATTCAGATCTAGGATGTGTTATTTAAGTGTTCCCTTTATTTTTTTGAGCAGTGTATATAAACAAATGCTAACCTCCCCTGTTATTGTAATGGTGAGAGGTTAGCATGTCTTGGGGGTCTGATATAAAATGCTAACCTCCCCTGTTATTGTAATGGTGAGAGGTTAGCATGTCTTGGGGGTATGATATAAAATGCTAACCTACCCTGTTATTGTAATGGTGAGAGGTTAGCATGTCTTGGGGGTCTGATATAAAATGCTAACCTCCCCTGTTATTGTAATGGTGAGAGGTTAGCATGTCTTGGGGGTATGATATAAAATGCTAACCTCCCCTGTTATTGTAATGGTGAGAGGTTAGCATGTCTTGGGGGTATGATATAAAATGCTAACCTCCCCTGTTATTGTAATGGTGAGAGGTTAGCATGTCTTGGGGGTATGATATAAAATGCTAACCTACCCTGTTATTGTAATGGTGAGAGGTTAGCATGTCTTGGGGGTCTGATATAAAATGCTAACCTCCCCTGTTATTGTAATGGTGAGAGGTTAGCATGTCTTGGGGGTATGATATAAAATGCTAACCTCCCCTGTTATTGTAATGGTGAGAGGTTAGCATGTCTTGGGGGTATGATATAAAATGCTAACCTCCCCTGTTATTGTAATGGTGAGAGGTTAGCATGTCTTGGGGGTATGATATAAAATGCTAACCTCCCCTGTTATTGTAATGGTGAGAGGTTAGCATGTCTTGGGGGTATGATATAAAATGCTAACCTCCCCTGTTATTGTAATGGTGAGAGGTTAGCATGTCTTGGGGGTATGATATAAAATGCTAACCTCCCCTGTTATTGTAATGGTGAGAGGTTAGCATGTCTTGGGGGTATGATATAAAATGCTAACCTCCCCTGTTATTGTAATGGTGAGAGGTTAGCATGTCTTGGGGGTATGATATAAAATGCTAACCTCCCCTGTTATTGTAATGGTGAGAGGTTAGCATGTCTTGGGGGTATGATATAAAATGCTAACCTCCCCTGTTATTGTAATGGTGAGAGGTTAGCATGTCTTGGGGGTATGATATAAAATGCTAACCTCCCCTGTTATTGTAATGGTGAGAGGTTAGCATGTCTTGGGGGTATGATATAAAATGCTAACCTCCCCTGTTATTGTAATGGTGAGAGGTTAGCATGTCTTGGGGGTTTGATATAAAACGCTAACCTCCCCTGTTATTGTAATGGTGAGATGTTAGCATGTCTTGGGGGTATGATATAAAATGCTAACCTCCCCTGTTATTGTAATGGTGAGAGGTTAGCATGTCTTGGGGGTATGATATAAAATGCTAACCTCCCCTGTTATTGTAATGGTGAGAGGTTAGCATGTCTTGGGGGTATGATATAAAATGCTAACCTACCCTGTTATTGTAATGGTGAGAGGTTAGCATGTCTTGGGGGTTTGATATAAAACGCTAACCTCCCCTGTTATTGTAATGGTGAGATGTTAGCATGTCTTGGGGGTATGATATAAAATGCTAACCTCCCCTGTTATTGTAATGGTGAGAGGTTAGCATGTCTTGGGGGTATGATATAAAATGCTAACCTCCCCTGTTATTGTAATGGTGAGAGGTTAGCATGTCTTGGGGGTATGATATCAAATGCTAACCTCCCCTGTTATTGTAATGGTGAGAGGTTAGCATGTCTTGGGGGTATGATATAAAATGCTAACCTCCCCTGTTATTGTAATGGTGAGAGGTTAGCATGTCTTGGGGGTATGATATAAAATGCTAACCTCCCCTGTTATTGTAATGGTGAGAGGTTAGCATGTCTTGGGGGTATGATATTTGTGCATCTGTAACTTTCTCACTCATCACTATTCACGATTCATTCAGGATTATCCGTAACCATGGTAGCGTCCACATTGATGTAGACGTGTTTAGAAACATATTCTGTTATTATTTACCAATAAAAGTGACTCCAAAAATGACACAACACATGATTTACCATTTCTATTGGGCCCCTAAATAATGTGAAACTCGACCAAAACAAAACCGCAAACGCATCCAACCAGTTTGTAGAGTCACGAGCTGAATAATGTAGTCGTTGTGAAGAAGAGGGGAGGGGAACACCAAATACTTTTTTTGACTACTTTAATTCACATAGAAGTTCATCTCCACCACTTTTGGGGGGGGATTAAAGTACAAAAAGTGCTGTAATTTCTAAACGATTGGCCCGATGTGTATGAAAATACCCTCAAATTAAAGCTGACCGTCTGCACTTTTAACCTCATAGACATTGTATCAATTCAAATCCAAAGTGCTGGAGTACAGAGCCAAAACAGCCAAACATTTCGCTATCCCAATACTTTTGGAGCTCACTGTACATTTAGTTTTTTATATTCCAACTCTTTGCTTCTCCTGAGATAGCCGTTGATCATGACTCTCAGTTCCATTGCATTACACATAAGAGTCGTTGGACGAAGGCGTCTTCTGTACGGGGGAGTTTTGCTAAGAGCCCCGACGCTCGGTCAAAACATTAACACGCGTCGCTTCAAGGTACGGTTTTGGAAGCAAAAAGACCTAATCTTTCATATCAGCGAGATTATTTATTTTTTAAACTAAAGTTTAAAATGATACACACCTTTTATAGGGTCAGTGTTACCACACGGCCGTCTCTCCATGTTACAGCGCGTTGACTGAAGACAGACTGAAGACAGAGTTGACAACGTGTTAAAAAGCTTTCTGCGTCTCCTAACACCTGTGTGGAAACGGAAGACTGGCGCCGCAAACATGTCGTCACTAAAAAAAAATATGGTCGGCTGCAACTGTGTTAAAACAGTGTACAGTAAGTGTGTATTTTGCATTTGAAATGATTTTGATGTGATTTATGTTTCTAGAACCCGTTCCTGGAATTGAGAATCGATTCACGTTTTAAATGGAGTATTTGACTGTTTCTGGCTGTCAGAGCCAATTCACACTTTAAAAAATAACATTTAAGGTCCTTGGAGGAGTAACGTTAGGCTCCTTTAGTTCATTATTGGAATACCTCTCAACAGTGTAATATGAAAATAGCAACACCAAAAACACAAGGAGTCAAACTAGCAGTAACGATATGGACTATGAAACGTGCTATGTCAACAAGTAGATGAAGTGAGCAGTACAAATAAATAGTCCACAATTATAGCAGCAGTTATGGCAGTGTGAAAGTGTGTACTCGTGTGCAAGGGGCCGTGGCTTTTGTGGAGCGACGGGTAACGATGCTTTGTGGAGCGATGGGTAACGATGCTTTGTGGAGCGACGGGTAACGATGCTTTGTGGAGCGACGGGTAACGATGCTTTGTGGAGCGACGGGTAACGATGCTTTGTGGAGCGACGGGTAACGATGCTTTGTGGAGCGATGGGTAACGATGCTTTGTGGAGCGATGGGTAACGATGCTTTGTGGAGCGATGGGTAACGATGCTTTGTGGAGCGATGGGTAACGATGCTTTGTGGAGCGACGGGTAACGATGCTTTGTGGAGCGACGGGTAACGATGCTTTGTGGAGCGACGGGTAACGATGCTTTGTGGAGCGACGGGTAACGATGCTTTGTGGAGCGACGGGTAACGATGCTTTGTGGAGCGACGGGTAACGATGCTTTGTGGAGCGACGGGTAACGATGCTTTGTGGAGCGACGGGTAACGATGCTTTGTGGAGCGACGGGTAACGATGCTTTGTGGGTGACAAGTGGTCGATGTGTTCAGAGGGTCCCTGACTCGAGCCCAGGTTGGGGCAAGGAAAGGGACGGAAGCAATACTGTTACGGAGAGTCAGGGGAAATAGTCTCTTAAGGTGCAGGTGGACAGCTTTTCAACAGTCTTATGGCCTGTATAGTCTCTTAAGGTGCAGGTGGACAGCTTTTCAACAGTCTTATGGCCTGTATAGTCTCTTAAGGTGCAGGTGGACAGCTTTTCAACAGTCTTATGGCCTGTATAGTCTCTTAAGGTGCAGGTGGACAGCTTTTCAACAGTCTTATGGCCTGTATAGTCTCTTAAGGTGCAGGTGGACAGCTTTTCAACAGTCTTATGGCCTGTATAGTCTCTTAAGGTGCAGGTGGACAGCTTTTCAACAGTCTTATGGCCTGTATAGTCTCTTAAGGTGCAGGTGGACAGCTTTTCAACAGTCTTATGGCCTGTATAGTCTCTTAAGGTGCAGGTTAACAGCTTTTCAACAGTCTTATGGCCTGTATAGTCTCTTAAGGTGCAGGTTAACAGCTTTTCAACAGTCTTATGGCCTGTATAGTCTCTTAAGGTGCAGGTTAACAGCTTTTCAACAGTCTTATGGCCTGTATAGTCTCTTAAGGTGCAGGTGGACAGCTTTTCAACAGTCTTATGGCCTGTATAGTCTCTTAAGGTGCAGGTTAACAGCTTTTCAACAGTCTTATGGCCTGTATAGTCTCTTAAGGTGCAGGTGGACAGCTTTTCAACAGTCTTATGGCCTGTATAGTCTCTTAAGGTGCAGGTGGACAGCTTTTCAACAGTCTTATGGCCTGTATAGTCTCTTAAGGTGCAGGTTAACAGCTTTTCAACAGTCTTATGGCCTGTATAGTCTCTTAAGGTGCAGGTTAACAGCTTTTCAACAGTCTTATGGCCTGTATAGTCTCTTAAGGTGCAGGTTAACAGCTTTTCAACAGTCTTATGGCCTGTATAGTCTCTTAAGGTGCAGGTGGACAGCTTTTCAACAGTCTTATGGCCTGTATAGTCTCTTAAGGTGCAGGTGGACAGCTTTTCAACAGTCTTATGGCCTGTATAGTCTCTTAAGGTGCAGGTGGACAGCTTTTCAACAGTCTTATGGCCTGTATAGTCTCTTAAGGTGCAGGTGGACAGCTTTTCAACAGTCTTATGGCCTGTATAGTCTCTTAAGGTGCAGGTTAACAGCTTTTCAACAGTCTTATGGCCTGTATAGTCTCTTAAGGTGCAGGTGGACAGCTTTTCAACAGTCTTATGGCCTGTATAGTCTCTTAAGGTGCAGGTGGACAGCTTTTCAACAGTCTTATGGCCTGTATAGTCTCTTAAGGTGCAGGTTAACAGCTTTTCAACAGTCTTATGGCCTGTATAGTCTCTTAAGGTGCAGGTTAACAGCTTTTCAACAGTCTTATGGCCTGTATAGTCTCTTAAGGTGCAGGTTAACAGCTTTTCAACAGTCTTATGGCCTGTATAGTCTCTTAAGGTGCAGGTGGACAGCTTTTCAACAGTCTTATGGCCTGTATAGTCTCTTAAGGTGCAGGTGGACAGCTTTTCAACAGTCTTATGGCCTGTATAGTCTCTTAAGGTGCAGGTGGACAGCTTTTCAACAGTCTTATGGCCTGTATAGTCTCTTAAGGTGCAGGTGGACAGCTTTTCAACAGTCTTATGGCCTGTATAGTCTCTTAAGGTGCAGGTTAACAGCTTTTCAACAGTCTTATGGCCTGTATAGTCTCTTAAGGTGCAGGTTAACAGCTTTTCAACAGTCTTATGGCCTGTATAGTCTCTTAAGGTGCAGGTTAACAGCTTTTCAACAGTCTTATGGCCTGTATAGTCTCTTAAGGTGCAGGTGGACAGCTTTTCAACAGTCTTATGGCCTGTATAGTCTCTTAAGGTGCAGGTGGACAGCTTTTCAACAGTCTTATGGCCTGTATAGTCTCTTAAGGTGCAGGTTAACAGCTTTTCAACAGTCTTATGGCCTGTATAGTCTCTTAAGGTGCAGGTGGACAGCTTTTCAACAGTCTTATGGCCTGTATAGTCTCTTAAGGTGCAGGTGGACAGCTTTTCAACAGTCTTATGGCCTGTATAGTCTCTTAAGGTGCAGGTTAACAGCTTTTCAACAGTCTTATGGCCTGTATAGATGGAACATTAAATGAATGTCGTCTAACCTTTACCTAATATCTTAACACACACACACACACACACCACACACCACACACCACACACACCACACACACACACACACACACACACACACAGTGCATGTTTATTCAATATCAACTGCTTGACAGCCACAGTAACGTTTAAGTAATTTCAAAGTATCTAACGTTAGCTAGCTGGGTGCGACTTTTACATTACCAGGAAAACACACTTTATGATTTAAGCCAAGTATGGCTGACTGTTTTGATGATGATGATGTTACAATCTATTTTGACAAAACACAGCTGTTACTTTAAGTAGCTAGCGAAGTTGTTAGCCAACTGTACTAATGTGATGTAGCCTAATGCACTGATATATTCCCGTCGAAAACAGCAGACAACAAAACTTCTGATTTCAGAAAAAGATAGACATAATCCACGAAAGTCTTCCATTTTACTGTAGAATGAAATGAAATGTTCGTAATAGAAACGGGAAAAAAAAAAACTCAGTGTGAGGATTGAACTCACGACCTTCAGATTATGAGACTGACGCGCTACCTACTGCGCCAACAAGGCACTTTAATGCCAAAAGTCAAGAGACATTTTTTTTGATAAAGATCTTCAGATAATGTCACCGAAGTGGTATCCGCTGTCCCAAAAATGAAGGTATTGTCTGAATATCCAAATAAATAAATATTTATACATGGTTGTCATCTTCAGCCAACACCTTCATTATTAAAACTCTGCTGCCCCGTTTGAGGATCAAACTCACGACCTTCAGATTATGAGACTGACGCGCTACCTACTGCGCCAACGAGGCACATAAACGCCAAAAGTCAAGATACAAAAATATTGATAACAATCTTCAGATAATGTCACTGAAGTGGTATCCACTGTGCCAAAACGACACGTATTGTCTGAATATCCAAAGTCCCAGAGAAATGAACATTGATACCTGGTTTTCATCTTCAGCCAGCACCTTCATTTTTAAAAATCTGCTGCCCCGTGTGAGGATCGAACTCACGACCTTCAGATTATGAGACTGACGCGCTACCTACTGCGCCAACGAGGCACATGCATGCCAAAGGTCAAGATAAATTTTTTTGGATAAAGATCTTCAGATAATGTCACTGAAGTGGTATCTGCTGTCCCAAAAATGAAGGTATTGTCTGAATATCCAAAGAAATAAATATTTATACATGGTTGTCATCTTCAGCCAACTCCTTCATTTTAAGAACTCTGCTGCCCCGTGTAAGGATCGAACTCACGACCTTCAGATTATGATGCCAAAAGTCAAGATAAAAAAATATTGATAACAATCTTCAGATAATGTCACTGAAGTGGTATCCACTGTGCCAAAAAGAAACGTATTGTCTGAATATCCAAAGTCCCAGAGAAATGAACATTGATACCTGGTTTTCATCTTCAGCCAACACCTTCATTATTAAAACTCTGCTGCCCCGTGTGAGGATCGAACTCACGACCTTCAGATTATGAGACTGACGCGCTACCTACTGCGCCAACGAGGCACGTAAATCAACTGTCCCAAATAGACCCGTATTGTCTGAATTTCCAAAGTCACAGAGAAATGAACATTGATACCTGGTTTTCATCTTCAGCCAGCAACTTCATTTTAAAAAATCTGCTGCCCCGTGTGAGGATCAAACTCACAACCTTCTGATTATGAGACTGACGCGCTACCTACTGCGCCAACGAGGCACGTAAATCAACTGTCCCAAATAGACCCGTATTGTCTGAATTTCCAAAGTCACAGAGAAATTAACATTGATACCTGGTTTTCATCTTCAGCCAGCAACTTCATTTTTAAAAATCTGCTGCCCCGTGTGAGGATCGAACTCACGACCTTCTGATTATGAGACTGACGCGCTACCTACTGCGCCAACGAGGCACATAAACGCCAAAAGTCAAGATACAAAAATATTGATAACAATCTTCAGATAATGTCACTGAAGTGGTATCCACTGTGCCAAAACGACACGTATTGTCTGAATATCCAAAGTCCCAGAGAAATGAACATTGATACCTGGTTTTCATCTTCAGCCAGCACCTTCATTTTTAAAAATCTGCTGCCCCGTGTGAGGATCGAACTCACGACCTTCAGATTATGAGACTGACGCGCTACCTACTGCGCCAACGAGGCACATAAACGCCAAAAGTCAAGATACAAAAATATTGATAACAATCTTCAGATAATGTCACTGAAGTGGTATCCACTGTGCCAAAAAGAAACGTATTGTCTGAATATCCAAAGTCCCAGAGAAATGAACATTGATACCTGGTTTTCATCTTCAGCCAACACCTTCATTATTAAAACTCTGCTTCCCCGTGTGAGGATCAAACTCACGACCTTCAGATTATGAGACTGACGAGCTACCTACTGCGCCAACGAGGCACGTAAATCAACTGTCCCAAATAGACCCGTATTGTCTGAATTTCCAAAGTCACAGAGAAATGAACATTGATACCTGGTTTTCATCTTCAGCCAGCAACTTCATTTTTAAAAATCTGCTGCCCCGTGTGAGGATCGAACTCACGACCTTCAGATTATGAGACTGACGCGCTACCTACTGCGCCAACGAGGCACATGCATGCCAAAGGTCAAGATACATTTTTTTGGATAAAGATCTTCAGATAATGTCACTGAAGTGGTATCCGCTGTCCCAAAAATGAAGGTATTGTCTGAATATCCAAAGAAATAAATATTTATACATGGTTGTCATCTTCAGCCAACTCCTTCATTTTAAGAACTCTGCTGCCCCGTGTGAGGATCGAACTCACGACCTTCAGATTATGATGCCAAAAGTCAAGATAAAAAAATATTGATAACAATCTTCAGATAATGTCACTGAAGTGGTATCCACTGTGCCAAAAAGAAACGTATTGTCTGAATATCCAAAGTCCCAGAGAAATGAACATTGATACCTGGTTTTCATCTTCAGCCAACACCTTCATTATTAAAACTCTGCTTCCCCGTGTGAGGATCAAACTCACGACCTTCAGATTACGAGACTGACGCGCTACCTACTGCGCCAACGAGGCACGTAAATCAACTGTCCCAAATAGACCCGTATTGTCTGAATTTCCCAAGTCACAGAGAAATGAACATTGATACCTGGTTTTCATCTTCAGCCAGCAACTTCATTTTTAAAAATCTGCTGCCCCGTGTGAGGATCGAACTCACAACCTTCTGATTATGAGACTGACGCGCTACCTACTGCGCCAACGAGGCACATGCATGCCAAAGGTCAAGATACATTTTTTTGGATAAAGATCTTCAGATAATGTCACTGAAGTGGTATCCGCTGTCCCAAAAATGAAGGTATTGTCTGAATATCCAAAGAAATAAATATTTATACATGGTTGTCATCTTCAGCCAACTCCTTCATTTTAAGAACGCTGCTGCCCCGTGTGAGGATCGAACTCACGACCTTCAGATTATGATGCCAAAAGTCAAGATAAAAAAATATTGATAACAATCTTCAGATAATGTCACTGAAGTGGTATCCACTGTGCCAAAAAGAAACGTATTGTCTGAATATCCAAAGTCCCAGAGAAATGAACATTGATACCTGGTTTTCATCTTCAGCCAACACCTTCATTATTAAAACTCTGCTGCCCCGTGTGAGGATCGAACTCACGACCTTCAGATTATGAGACTGACGCGCTACCTACTGCGCCAACGAGGCACGTAAATCAACTGTCCCAAATAGACCCGTATTGTCTGAATTTCCCAAGTCACAGAGAAATGAACATTGATACCTGGTTTTCATCTTCAGCCAGCAACTTCATTTTTAAAAATCTGCTGCCCCGTGTGAGGATCGAACTCACAACCTTCTGATTATGAGACTGACGCAATACCTACTGCGCCAACGAGGCACATGCATGCCAAAGGTCAAGATACATTTTTTTGGATAAAGATCTTCAGATAATGTCACTGAAGTGGTATCCGCTGTCCCAAAAATGAAGGTATTGTCTGAATATCCAAAGAAATAAATATTTATACATGGTTGTCATCTTCAGCCAACTCCTTCATTTTAAGAACGCTGCTGCCCCGTGTGAGGATCGAACTCACGACCTTCAGATTATGATGCCAAAAGTCAAGATAAAAAAATATTGATAACAATCTTCAGATAATGTCACTGAAGTGGTATCCACTGTGCCAAAAAGAAACGTATTGTCTGAATATCCAAAGTCCCAGAGAAATGAACATTGATACCTGGTTTTCATCTTCAGCCAACACCTTCATTATTAAAACTCTGCTGCCCCGTGTGAGGATCGAACTCACGACCTTCAGATTATGAGACTGACGCGCTACCTACTGCGCCAACGAGGCACGTAAATCAACTGTCCCAAATAGACCCGTATTGTCTGAATTTCCAAAGTCACAGAGAAATGAACATTGATACCTGGTTTTCATCTTCAGCCAGCAACTTCATTTTTAAAAATCTGCTGCCCCGTGTGAGGATCGAACTCACGACCTTCAGATTATGAGACTGACGCGCTACCTACTGCGCCAACTAGGCACATGCATGCCAAAGGTCAAGATACATTTTTTTGGATAAAGATCTTCAGATAATGTCACTGAAGTGGTATCCGCTGTCCCAAAAATGAAGGTATTGTCTGAATATCCAAAGAAATAAATATTTATACATGGTTGTCATCTTCAGCCAACTCCTTCATTTTAAGAACTCTGCTGCCCCGTGTGAGGATCGAACTCACGACCTTCAGATTATGATGCCAAAAGTCAAGATAAAAAAATATTGATAACAATCTTCAGATAATGTCACTGAAGTGGTATCCACTGTGCCAAAAAGAAACGTATTGTCTGAATATCCAAAGTCCCAGAGAAATGAACATTGATACCTGGTTTTCATCTTCAGCCAGCACCTTCATTTTTAAAAATCTGCTGCCCCGTGTGAGGATCGAACTCACGACCTTCAGATTATGAGACTGACGCGCTACCGACTGCGCCAACAAGGCACGTAAATCAACTGTCCCAAATAGACCCGTATTGTCTGAATTTCCAAAGTCACAGAGAAATGAACATTGATACCTGGTTTTCATCTTCAGCCAGCAACTTCATTTTTAAAAATCTGCTGCCCCGTGTGAGGATCGAACTCACGACCTTCAGATTATGAGACTGACGCGCTACCTACTGCGCCAACGAGGCACATGCATGCCAAAGGTCAAGATACATTTTTTTGGATAAAGATCTTCAGATAATGTCACTGAAGTGGTATCCGCTGTCCCAAAAATGAAGGTATTGTCTGAATATCCAAAGAAATAAATATTTATACATGGTTGTCATCTTCAGCCAACTCCTTCATTTTAAGAACTCTGCTGCCCCGTGTGAGGATCGAACTCACGACCTTCAGATTATGAGACTGACGCGCTACCTACTGCGCCAACGAGGCACGTAAATCAACTGTCCCAAATAGACCCGTATTGTCTGAATTTCCAAAGTCACAGAGAAATGAACATTGATACCTGGTTTTCATCTTCAGCCAGCAACTTCATTTTTAAAAATCTGCTGCCCCGTGTGAGGATCGAACTCACGACCTTCAGATTATGAGACTGACGCGCTACCTACTGCGCCAACTAGGCACATGCATGCCAAAGGTCAAGATACATTTTTTTGGATAAAGATCTTCAGATAATGTCACTGAAGTGGTATCCGCTGTCCCAAAAATGAAGGTATTGTCTGAATATCCAAAGAAATAAATATTTATACATGGTTGTCATCTTCAGCCAACTCCTTCATTTTAAGAACTCTGCTGCCCCGTGTGAGGATCGAACTCACGACCTTCAGATTATGATGCCAAAAGTCAAGATAAAAAAATATTGATAACAATCTTCAGATAATGCCACTGAAGTGGTATCCACTGTGCCAAAAAGAAACGTATTTTCTGAATATCCAAAGTCCCAGAGAAATGAACATTGATACCTGGTTTTCATCTTCAGCCAACACCTTCATTATTAAAACTCTGCTGCCCCGTGTGAGGATCGAACTCACGACCTTCAGATTATGAGACTGACGCGCTACCTACTGTGCCAACGAGGCACGTAAATCAACTGTCCCAAATAGACCCGTATTGTCTGAATTTCCAAAGTCACAGAGAAATGAACATTGATACCTGGTTTTCATCTTCAGCCAGCAACTTCATTTTAAAAAATCTGCTGCCCCGTGTGAGGATCGAACTCACAACCTTCTGATTATGAGACTGACGCGCTACCTACTGCGCCAACGAGGCACGTAAATCAACTGTCCCAAATAGACCCGTATTGTCTGAATTTCCAAAGTCACAGAGAAATGAACATTGATACCTGGTTTTCATCTTCAGCCAGCAACTTCATTTTTAAAAATCTGCTGCCCCGTGTGAGGATCGAACTCACGACTTTCAGATTATGAGACTGACGCGCTACCTACTGCGCCAACGAGGCACATGCATGCCAAAGGTCAAGATACATTTTTTTGGATAAAGATCTTCAGATAATGTCACTGAAGTGGTATCCGCTGTCCCAAAAATGAAGGTATTGTCTGAATATCCAAAGAAATAAATATTTATACATGGTTGTCATCTTCAGCCAACTCCTTCATTTTAAGAACTCTGCTGCCCCGTGTGAGGATCGAACTCACGACTTTCAGATTATGAGACTGACGCGCTACCTACTGCGCCAACGAGGCACGTAAATCAACTGTCCCAAATAGACCCGTATTGTCTGAATTTCCAAAGTCACAGAGAAATGAACATTGATACCTGGTTTTCATCTTCAGCCAGCAACTTCATTTTTAAAAATCTGCTGCCCCGTGTGAGGATCGAACTCACGACCTTCAGATTATGAGACTGACGCGCTACCTACTGCGCCAACGAGGCACATGCATGCCAAAGGTCAAGATACATTTTTTTGGATAAAGATCTTCAGATAATGTCACTGAAGTGGTATCCGCTGTCCCAAAAATGAAGGTATTGTCTGAATATCCAAAGAAATAAATATTTATACATGGTTGTCATCTTCAGCCAACTCCTTCATTTTAAGAACTCTGCTGCCCCGTGTGAGGATCGAACTCACGACCTTCAGATTATGATGCCAAAAGTCAAGATAAAAAAATATTGATAACAATCTTCAGATAATGTCACTGAAGTGGTATCCACTGTGCCAAAAAGAAACGTATTGTCTGAATTTCCAAAGTCACAGAGAAATGAACATTGATACCTGGTTTTCATCTTCAGCCAGCAACTTCATTTTTAAAAATCTGCTGCCCCGTGTGAGGATCGAACTCACGACCTTCAGATTATGAGACTGACGCGCTACCTACTGCGCCAACGAGGCACGTAAATCAACTGTCCCAAATAGACCCGTATTGTCTGAATTTCCCAAGTCACAGAGAAATGAACATTGATACCTGGTTTTCATCTTCAGCCAGCAACTTCATTTTTAAAAATCTGCTGCCCCGTGTGAGGATCGAACTCACAACCTTCTGATTATGAGACTGACGCGCTACCTACTGCGCCAACGAGGCACGTAAATCAACTGTCCCAAATAGACCCGTATTGTCTGAATTTCCAAAGTCACAGAGAAATGAACATTGATACCTGGTTTTCATCTTCAGCCAGCAACTTCATTTTTAAAAATCTGCTGCCCCGTGTGAGGATCGAACTCACGACCTTCAGATTATGAGACTGACGCGCTACCTACTGCGCCAACGAGGCACATGCATGCCAAAGGTCAAGACAAATTTTTTTGGATAAAGATCTTCAGATAATGTCACTGAAGTGGTATCCGCTGTCCCAAAAATGAAGGTATTGTCTGAATATCCAAAGAAATAAATATTTATACATGGTTGTCATCTTCAGCCAACTCCTTCATTTTAAGAACTCTGCTGCCCCGTGTGAGGATCGAACTCACGACCTTCAGATTATGATGCCAAAAGTCAAGATAAAAAAATATTGATAACAATCTTCAGATAATGTCACTGAAGTGGTATCCACTGTGCCAAAAAGAAACGTATTGTCTGAATATCCAAAGTCCCAGAGAAATGAACATTGATACCTGGTTTTCATCTTCAGCCAACACCTTCATTATTAAAACTCTGCTTCCCCGTGTGAGGATCAAACTCACGACCTTCAGATTATGAGACTGACGCGCTACCTACTGCGCCAACGAGGCACGTAAATCAACTGTCCCAAATAGACCCGTATTGTCTGAATTTCCAAAGTCACAGAGAAATGAACATTGATACCTGGTTTTCATCTTCAGCCAGCAACTTCATTTTTAAAAATCTGCTGCCCCGTGTGAGGATCGAACTCACGACCTTCAGATTATGAGACTGACGCGCTACCTACTGCGCCAACGAGGCACATGCATGCCAAAGGTCAAGATACATTTTTTTGGATAAAGATCTTCAGATAATGTCACTGAAGTGGTATCCGCTGTCCCAAAAATGAAGGTATTGTCTGAATATCCAAAGAAATAAATATTTATACATGGTTGTCATCTTCAGCCAACTCCTTCATTTTAAGAACTCTGCTGCCCCGTGTGAGGATCGAACTCACGACCTTCAGATTATGATGCCAAAAGTCAAGATAAAAAAATATTGATAACAATCTTCAGATAATGTCACTGAAGTGGTATCCACTGTGCCAAAACGACACGTATTGTCTGAATATCCAAAGTCCCAGAGAAATGAACATTGATACCTGGTTTTCATCTTCAGCCAGCACCTTCATTTTTAAAAATCTGCTGCCCCGTGTGAGGATCGAACTCACGACCTTCAGATTATGAGACTGACGCGCTACCGACTGCGCCAACAAGGCACGTAAATCAACTGTCCCAAATAGACCCGTATTGTCTGAATTTCCAAAGTCACAGAGAAATGAACATTGATACCTGGTTTTCATCTTCAGCCAGCAACTTCATTTTTAAAAATCTGCTGCCCCGTGTGAGGATCGAACTCACGACCTTCAGATTATGAGACTGACGCGCTACCTACTGCGCCAACGAGGCACATGCATGCCAAAGGTCAAGATACATTTTTTTGGATAAAGCTCTTCAGATAATGTCACTGAAGTGGTATCCGGTGTCCCAAAAATGAAGGTATTGTCTGAATATCCAAAGAAATAAATATTTATACATGGTTGTCATCTTCAGCCAACTCCTTCATTTTAAGAACTCTGCTGCCCCGTGTGAGGATCGAACTCACGACCTTCAGATTATGATGCCAAAAGTCAAGATAAAAAAATATTGATAACAATCTTCAGATAATGTCACTGAAGTGGTATCCACTGTGCCAAAAAGAAACGTATTGTCTGAATATCCAAAGTCCCAGAGAAATGAACATTGATACCTGGTTTTCATCTTCAGCCAACACCTTCATTATTAAAACTCTGCTGCCCCGTGTGAGGATCGAACTCACGACCTTCAGATTATGAGACTGACGCGCTACCTACTGCGCCAACGAGGCACGTAAATCAACTGTCCCAAATAGACCCGTATTGTCTGAATTTCCAAAGTCACAGAGAAATGAACATTGATACCGGGTTTTCATCTTCAGCCAGCAACTTCATTTTTAAAAATCTGCTGCCCCGTGTGAGGATCGAACTCACGACCTTCAGATTATGAGACTGACGCCCTACCTACTGCGCCAACGAGGCACATGCATGCCAATGGTCAAGATACATTTTTTTGGATAAAGATCTTCAGATAATGTCACTGAAGTGGTATCCGCTGTCCCAAAAATGAAGGTATTGTCTGAATATCCAAAGAAATAAATATTTATACATGGTTGTCATCTTCAGCCAACTCCTTCATTTTAAGAACTCTGCTGCCCCGTGTGAGGATCGAACTCACGACCTTCAGATTATGATGCCAAAAGTCAAGATAAAAAAATATTGATAACAATCTTCAGATAATGTCACTGAAGTGGTATCCACTGTGCCAAAAAGAAACGTATTGTCTGAATATCCAAAGTCCCAGAGAAATGAACATTGATACCTGGTTTTCATCTTCAGCCAACACCTTCATTATTAAAACTCTGCTTCCCCGTGTGAGGATCAAACTCACGACCTTCAGATTATGAGACTGACGCGCTACCTACTGCGCCAACGAGGCACGTAAATCAACTGTCCCAAATAGACCCGTATTGTCTGAATTTCCCAAGTCACAGAGAAATGAACATTGATACCTGGTTTTCATCTTCAGCCAGCAACTTCATTTTTAAAAATCTGCTGCCCCGTGTGAGGATCGAACTCACAACCTTCTGATTATGAGACTGACGCGCTACCTACTGCGCCAACTAGGCACATAAACGCCAAAAGTCAAGATACAAAAATATTGATAACAATCTTCAGATAATGTCACTGAAGTGGTATCCACTGTGCCAAAAATTAACGTATTTTCTGAATATCCAAAGTCCCAGAGAAATGAACATTGATACCTGGTTTTCATCTTCAGCCAACACCTTCATTATTAAAACTCTGCTGCCCCGTGTGAGGATCGAACTCACGACCTTCAGATTATGAGACTGACGCGCTACCTACTGTGCCAACGAGGCACGTAAATCAACTGTCCCAAATAGACCCGTATTGTCTGAATTTCCAAAGTCACAGAGAAATGAACATTGATACCTGGTTTTCATCTTCAGCCAGCAACTTCATTTTTTAAAATCTGCTGCCCCGTGTGAGGATCGAACTCACAACCTTCTGATTATGAGACTGACGCGCTACCTACTGCGCCAACGAGGCACATGCATGCCAAAGGTCAAGATACATTTTTTTGGATAAAGATCTTCAGATAATGTCACTGAAGTGGTATCCGCTGTCCCAAAAATGAAGGTATTGTCTGAATATCCAAAGAAATAAATATTTATACATGGTTGTCATCTTCAGCCAACTCCTTCATTTTAAGAACTCTGCTGCCCCGTGTGAGGATCGAACTCACGACCTTCAGATTATGATGCCAAAAGTCAAGATAAAAAAATATTGATAACAATCTTCAGATAATGTCACTGAAGTGGTATCCACTGTGCCAAAAATAAACATATTGTCTGAATATCCAAAGTCCCAGAGAAATGAACATTGATACCTGGTTGTCATCTTCAGCCAACTCCTTCATTTTTAAAAATCTGCTGCCCCGTGTGAGGATCGAACTCACGACCTTCAGATTATGAGACTGACGCGCTACCTACTGCGCCAACGAGGCACATAACCACCACTTTTCAACAGGACAAACTATTGATAAAAACCTTCAGGTTATGACACTGATGTGGTATTAACTGTCCCAAAAAGGCACGTATTGTCTGAATATCCAAAGTCCCAGAGAAATGAACATTGATACCTGGTTTTCATCTTCAGCCAGCACCTTCATTTTTAAAAATCTGCTGCCCCGTGTGAGGATCGAACTCACTACCTTCAGATTATGAGACTGACGCGCTACCTACTGCGCCAACGAGGCACATACATGCCAAACGTCAAGAGATTTTTTTTGGGATAAATATCCTCAGATAATGTCACTGAAGTGGTATCCGCTGTCCCAAAAATGAAGGTATTGTCTGAATATCCAAAGAAATAAATATTTATACATGGTTTTCATCTTCAGCCAGCACCTTCATTAAAAAAAATCTGCTGCCCCGTGTGAGGATCGAACTCACGACCTTCAGATTATGAGACTGACGCGCTACCTTCTGCGCCAACGAGGCACAAAAATCAACTGTCCCAAAAAGACACGTATTGTTTGAATATCCAAAGTCGCAGAGAAGTTATCATTTATACCTGGTTTTCATCTTCAGCCAACACCTTCATTTTTAAAAATATGCTGCCCCGTGTGAGGATCGAACTCACGACCTTCAGATTATGAGACTGACGCGCTACCTACTGCGCCAACGAGGCACATACATGCCAAAGGTCAAGAGATTTTTTTGGGGGATAAAGATCTTCAGATAATGTCACTGAAGTGGTATCCGCTGTCCCAAAAATGAAGGTATTGTCTGAATATCCAAAGAAACAAATATTTATACATGGTTGTCATCTTCAGCCAACTCCTTCATTTTAAGAACTCTGCTGCCCCGTGTGAGGATCGAACTCACAACCTTCAGATTATGAGACTGACGCGCTACCTACTGCGCCAACGAGGCACATAAATCAACTGTCCCAAAAAGACACGTGTTGTCTAAATATCCAAAGTCGCAGAGAAATTATCATTTATACCTGGTTTTCATCTTCAGCCAACACCTTCATTTTTAAAACTCTACGGCCCCGTGTGAGGATAGAACTCACGACCTTCAGATTATGAGACTGACGCGCTACCTACTGCGCCAACAAGGCACATAGATTCCAAATGTCAAGAGACATTTTTTTTGATAAAGCTCTTCAGATAATGTCACTGAAGTGGTGTCCGGTGTCCCAAAAATGAAGGTATTGTCTGAATATCCAAAGAAATAAATATTTATACATGGTTGTCATCTTCAGCCAACTCCTTCATTTTATGAACTCTGCTGCCCCGTGTGAGGATCGAACTCACGACCTTCAGATTATGAGACTGACGCGCTACCTACTGCGCCAACGAGGCACATAAATCAACTGTCCCAAAAAGACACGTATTGTTTGAATATCCAAAGTCGCAGAGAAGTTATCATTTATACCTGGTTTTCATCTTCAGCCAACACCTTCATTTTTAAAAATCTGCTGCCCCGTGTGAGGATCGAAATCACGGCCTTCAGATTATGAGACTGACGCCCTACCTACTGCGCCAACGATGCACATAATGACCAATAGTCAAGATACAAAAATATTGATAACAATCTTCAGATAATGTCACTGAAGTGGTATCCACTGTGCCAAGAATACCCGTATTGTCTGAATATCCAAAGTCCCAGAGAAATGATCATTGATACCTGGTTTTCATCTTCAGCCAGCACCTTCATTTAAAAAAAACTGCTGCCCCGTGTGAGGATCGAACTCACGACCTTCAGATTATGAGACTGACGCGCTACCTACTGCGCCAACAAGGCACATACATGCCAAACGTCAAGAGATTTTTTTTGGGATAAAGATCCTCAGATAATGTCACTGAAGTGGTATCCGCTGTCCCAAAAATGAAGGTATTGTCTGAATATCCAAAGAAATAAATATACATGGTTGTCATCTTCAGCCAACTCCTTCATTTTATGAACTCTGCTGCACCGTGTGAGGATCGAACTAACGACCTTCAGATTATGAGACTGACGCCCTACCTACTGCGCCAACGAGGCACATAAATCAACTGTCCCAAAAAGACACGTATTGTCTGAATATCCAAAGTCGCAGAGAAATTATCATTTATACCTGGTTTTCATCTTCAGCCAGCACCTTCATTTTTAAAACTCTACTGCCCCGTGTGAGGATCGAACTCACGACCTTCAGATTATGAGACTGACGCGCTACCTACTGCGCCAACGAGGCACATAAATCAACTGTCCCAAAAAGACACGTATTGTCTGAATATCCAAAGTCGCAGAGAAATTATCATTTATACCTGGTTTTCATCTTCAGCCAACACCTTCATTTTTAAAACTCTACTGCCCCGTGTGAGGATCGAACTCACGACCTTCAGATTATGAGACTGACGCCCTACCTTCTGCGCCAACGAGGCACATAAATGCCAAAGGTCAAGAGATTTTTTTTGGGATAAAGATCTTGAGATAATGTCACTGAAGTGGTATCCGCTGTCCCAAAAATGAAGGTATTGTCTGAATATCCAAAGAAATAAATATTCATACATGGTTGTCATCTTCAGCCAACTCCTTCATTTTAAGAACTCTGCTGCCCCGTGTGAGGATCGAACTCACGACCTTCAGATTATGAGACTGACGCGCTACCTTCTGCGCCAACGAGGCACAAAATGACTAATAGTCAAGATACAAAAATATTTATAACAATCTTCAGATAATGTCACTGAAGTGGTATCCACTGTACCAAAAATACCCGTATTGTCTGAATATCCATAGTCCCAGAGAAATTAACATTGATACCTGGTTTTCATCTTCAGCCAGCACCTTCATTTTAAAAAATCTGCTGCCCCGTGTGAGGATCGAACTCACGACCTTCAGATTATGAGACTGACGCGCTACCTACTGCGCCAACGAGGCACATAAATCAACTGTCCCAAAAAGACACGTATTGTTTGAATATCCAAAGTCGCAGAGAAGTTATCATTTATACCTGGTTTTCATCTTCAGCCAACACCTTCATTTTAAAAAATCTGCTGCCCCGTGTGAGGATCGAAATCACGGCCTTCAGATTATGAGACTGACGCCCTACCTACTGCGCCAACGAGGCACATAATGACCAATAGTCAAGATACAAAAATATTGATAACAATCTTCAGATAATGTCACTGAAGTGGTATCCACTGTGCCAAGAATACCCGTATTGTCTGAATATCCAAAGTCCCAGAGAAATGAACATTGATACCTGGTTTTCATCTTCAGCCAGCACCTTCATTTAAAAAAAACTTCTGCCCCGTGTGAGGATCGAACTCACGACCTTCAGATTATGAGACTGACGCGCTACCTACTGCGCCAACGAGGCACATACATGCCAAACGTCAAGAGATTTTTTTTGGGATAAAGATCCTCAGATAATGTCACTGAAGTGGTATCCGCTGTCCCAAAAATGAAGGTATTGTCTGAATATCCAAAGAAATAAATATTTATACATGGTTGTCATCTTCAGCCAACTCCTTCATTTTATGAACTCTGCTGCACCGTGTGAGGATCGAACTCACGACCTTCAGATTATGAGACTGACGCCCTACCTACTGCGCCAACGAGGCACATAAATCAACTGTCCCAAAAAGACACGTATTGTCTGAATATCCAAAGTCGCAGAGAAATTATCATTTATACCTGGTTTTCATCTTCAGCCAGCACCTTCATTTTTAAAACTCTACTGCCCCGTGTGAGGATCGAACTCACGACCTTCAGATTATGAGACTGACGCGCTACCTACTGCGCCAACAAGGCACATAGATTCCAAATGTCAAGAGACATTTTTTTTGATAAAGCTCTTCAGATAATGTCACTGAAGTGGTATCCGGTGTCCCAAAAATGAAGGTATTGTCTGAATATCCAAAGAAATAAATATTTATACATGGTTGTCATCTTCAGCCAACTCCTTCATTTTAAGAACTCTGCTGCCCCGTGTGAGGATCGAACTCACGACCTTCAGATTATGAGACTGAACGCGCTACCTTCTGCGCCAACAAGGCACAAAATGACTAATAGTCAAGATACAAAAATATTTATAACAATCTTCAGATAATGTCACTGAAGTGGTATCCACTGTACCAAAAATACCCGTATTGTCTGAATATCCATAGTCCCAGAGAAATTAACATTGATACCTGGTTTTCATCTTCAGCCAGCACCTTCATTTTAAAAAATCTGCTGCCCCGTGTGAGGATCGAACTCACGACCTTCAGATTATGAGACTGACGCGCTACCTACTGCGCCAACGAGGCAAATACGTCAAGAGATTTTTTTTTGGATAAAGATCTTCAGATAATGTCACTGAAGTGATATCCGCTGTCCCAAAAATGAAGGTATTGTCTGAATATCCAAAGAAATAAATATTTATACATGGTTGTCATTTTCAGCCAACTCCTTCATTTTAAGAACTCTGCTGCCCCGTGTGAGGATCGAACTCACGACCTTCAGATTATGAGACTGACGCGCTACCTACTGCGCCAACGAGGCACATAAATCAACTGTCCCAAAAAGACGCGTATTGTCTGAATATCCAAAGTCGCAGAGAAGTTATCATTTATACCTGGTTGTCATCTTCAGCCAGCACCTTCATTTTTAAAACTCTACTGCCCCGTGTGAGGATCGAACTCACTACCTTCAGATTATGAGACTGACGCGCTACCTACTGCGCCAACAAGGCACATAGATTCCAAATGTCAAGAGACATTTTTTTTGATAAAGCTCTTCAGATAATGTCACTGAAGTGGTATCCGGTGTCCCAAAAATGAAGGTATTGTCTGAATATCCAAAGAAATAAATATTTATACATGGTTGTCATCTTCAGCCAACTCCTTCATTTTAAGAACTCTGCTGCCCCGTGTGAGGATCGAACTCACGACCTTCAGATTATGAGACTGACGCGCTACCTTCTGCGCCAACGAGGCACAAAATGACCAATAGTCAAGATACAAAAATATTTATAACAATCTTCAGATAATGTCACTGAAGTGGTATCCACTGTGCCAAAAATACCCGTATTGTCTGAATATCCATAGTCCCAGAGAAATTAACATTGATACCTGGTTTTCATCTTCAGCCAGCACCTTCATTTTAAAAAATCTGCTGCCCCGTGTGAGGATCGAAATCACCACCTTCAGATTATGAGACTGACGAGCTACCTACTGCGCCAACGAGGCACATGAATGCCAAAGGTCAAGAGATTTTTTTTTGGATAAAGATCTTCAGATAATGTCACTGAAGTGGTATCCGCTGTCCCAAAAATGAAGGTATTGTCTGAATATCCAAAGAAATAAATATTTATACATGGTTGTCATCTTCAGCCAACTCCTTCATTTTAAGAACTCTGCTGCCCCGTGTGAGGATCGAACTCACAACCTTCAGATTATGAGACTGACGCGCTACCTTCTGCGCCAACGAGGCACAAAATGACTAATAGTCAAGATACAAAAATATTTATAACAATCTTCAGATAATGTCACTGAAGTGGTATCCACTGTACCAAAAATACCCGTATTGTCTGAATATCCATAGTCCCAGAGAAATTAACATTGATACCTGGTTTTCATCTTCAGCCAGCACCTTCATTTTAAAAAATCTGCTGCCCCGTGTGAGGATCGAACTCACGACCTTCAGATTATGAGACTGACGCGCTACCTACTGCGCCAACGAGGCACATAAATCAACTGTCCCAAAAAGACACGTATTGTTTGAATATCCAAAGTCGCAGAGAAGTTATCATTTATACCTGGTTTTCATCTTCAGCCAACACCTTCATTTTAAAAAATCTGCTGCCCCGTGTGAGGATCGAAATCACGGCCTTCAGATTATGAGACTGACGCCCTACCTACTGCGCCAACGAGGCACATAATGACCAATAGTCAAGATACAAAAATATTGATAACAATCTTCAGATAATGTCACTGAAGTGGTATCCACTGTGCCAAGAATACCCGTATTGTCTGAATATCCAAAGTCCCAGAGAAATGAACATTGATACCTGGTTTTCATCTTCAGCCAGCACCTTCATTTAAAAAAAACTTCTGCCCCGTGTGAGGATCGAACTCACGACCTTCAGATTATGAGACTGACGCGCTACCTACTGCGCCAACGAGGCACATACATGCCAAACGTCAAGAGATTTTTTTTGGGATAAAGATCCTCAGATAATGTCACTGAAGTGGTATCCGCTGTCCCAAAAATGAAGGTATTGTCTGAATATCCAAAGAAATAAATATTTATACATGGTTGTCATCTTCAGCCAACTCCTTCATTTTATGAACTCTGCTGCACCGTGTGAGGATCGAACTCACGACCTTCAGATTATGAGACTGACGCCCTACCTACTGCGCCAACGAGGCACATAAATCAACTGTCCCAAAAAGACACGTATTGTCTGAATATCCAAAGTCGCAGAGAAATTATCATTTATACCTGGTTTTCATCTTCAGCCAGCACCTTCATTTTTAAAACTCTACTGCCCCGTGTGAGGATCGAACTCACGACCTTCAGATTATGAGACTGACGCGCTACCTACTGCGCCAACAAGGCACATAGATTCCAAATGTCAAGAGACATTTTTTTTGATAAAGCTCTTCAGATAATGTCACTGAAGTGGTATCCGGTGTCCCAAAAATGAAGGTATTGTCTGAATATCCAAAGAAATAAATATTTATACATGGTTGTCATCTTCAGCCAACTCCTTCATTTTAAGAACTCTGCTGCCCCGTGTGAGGATCGAACTCACGACCTTCAGATTATGAGACTGACGCGCTACCTACTGCGCCAACGAGGCAGATACATGCCAAACGTCAAGAGATTCTTTTTTGGATAAAGATCTTCAGATAATGTCACTGAAGTGGTATCCGCTGTCCCAAAAATGAAGGTATTGTCTGAATATCCAAAGAAATAAATATTTATACATGGTTGTCATTTTCAGCCAACTCCTTCATTTTAAGAACTCTGCTGCCCCGTGTGAGGATCGAACTCACGACCTTCAGATTATGAGACTGACGCGCTACCTACTGCGCCAACGAGGCACATAAATCAACTGTCCCAAAAAGACGCGTATTGTCTGAATATCCAAAGTCGCAGAGAAGTTATCATTTATACCTGGTTGTCATCTTCAGCCAGCACCTTCATTTTTAAAACTCTACTGCCCCGTGTGAGGATCGAACTCACTACCTTCAGATTATGAGACTGACGCGCTACCTACTGCGCCAACAAGGCACATAGATTCCAAATGTCAAGAGACATTTTTTTTGATAAAGCTCTTCAGATAATGTCACTGAAGTGGTATCCGGTGTCCCAAAAATGAAGGTATTGTCTGAATATCCAAAGAAATAAATATTTATACATGGTTGTCATCTTCAGCCAACTCCTTCATTTTAAGAACTCTGCTGCCCCGTGTGAGGATCGAACTCACGACCTTCAGATTATGAGACTGACGCGCTACCTTCTGCGCCAACGAGGCACAAAATGACCAATAGTCAAGATACAAAAATATTTATAACAATCTTCAGATAATGTCACTGAAGTGGTATCCACTGTGCCAAAAATACCCGTATTGTCTGAATATCCATAGTCCCAGAGAAATTAACATTGATACCTGGTTTTCATCTTCAGCCAGCACCTTCATTTTAAAAAATCTGCTGCCCCGTGTGAGGATCGAAATCACGACCTTCAGATTATGAGACTGACGAGCTACCTACTGCGCCAACGAGGCACATGAATGCCAAAGGTCAAGAGATTTTTTTTTGGATAAAGATCTTCAGATAATGTCACTGAAGTGGTATCCGCTGTCCCAAAAATGAAGGTATTGTCTGAATATCCAAAGAAATAAATATTTATACATGGTTGTCATCTTCAGCCAACTCCTTCATTTTAAGAACTCTGCTGCCCCGTGTGAGGATCGAACTCACAACCTTCAGATTATGAGACTGACGCGCTACCTTCTGCGCCAACGAGGCACAAAATGACTAATAGTCAAGATACAAAAATATTTATAACAATCTTCAGATAATGTCACTGAAGTGGTATCCACTGTACCAAAAATACCCGTATTGTCTGAATATCCATAGTCCCAGAGAAATTAACATTGATACCTGGTTTTCATCTTCAGCCAGCACCTTCATTTTAAAAAATCTGCTGCCCCGTGTGAGGATCGAACTCACGACCTTCAGATTATGAGACTGACGCGCTACCTTCTGCGCCAACGAGGCACAAAAATCAACTGTCCCAAAAAGACACGTATTGTTTGAATATCCAAAGTCGCAGAGAAGTTATCATTTATACCTGGTTTTCATCTTCAGCCAACACCTTCATTTTTAAAAATCTGCTGCCCCGTGTGAGGATCGAACTCACGACCTTCAGATTATGAGACTGACGCGCTACCTACTGCGCCAACGAGGCACATACATGCCAAAGGTCAAGAGATTTTTTTGGGGGATAAAGATCTTCAGATAATGTCACTGAAGTGGTATCCGCTGTCCCAAAAATGAAGGTATTGTCTGAATATCCAAAGAAACAAATATTTATACATGGTTGTCATCTTCAGCCAACTCCTTCATTTTAAGAACTCTGCTGCCCCGTGTGAGGATCGAACTCACAACCTTCAGATTATGAGACTGACGCGCTACCTACTGCGCCAACGAGGCACATAAATCAACTGTCCCAAAAAGACACGTGTTGTCTAAATATCCAAAGTCGCAGAGAAATTATCATTTATACCTGGTTTTCATCTTCAGCCAACACCTTCATTTTTAAAACTCTACGGCCCCGTGTGAGGATAGAACTCACGACCTTCAGATTATGAGACTGACGCGCTACCTACTGCGCCAACAAGGCACATAGATTCCAAATGTCAAGAGACATTTTTTTTGATAAAGCTCTTCAGATAATGTCACTGAAGTGGTGTCCGGTGTCCCAAAAATGAAGGTATTGTCTGAATATCCAAAGAAATAAATATTTATACATGGTTGTCATCTTCAGCCAACTCCTTCATTTTATGAACTCTGCTGCCCCGTGTGAGGATCGAACTCACGACCTTCAGATTATGAGACTGACGCGCTACCTACTGCGCCAACGAGGCACATAAATCAACTGTCCCAAAAAGACACGTATTGTTTGAATATCCAAAGTCGCAGAGAAGTTATCATTTATACCTGGTTTTCATCTTCAGCCAACACCTTCATTTTTAAAAATCTGCTGCCCCGTGTGAGGATCGAAATCACGGCCTTCAGATTATGAGACTGACGCCCTACCTACTGCGCCAACGATGCACATAATGACCAATAGTCAAGATACAAAAATATTGATAACAATCTTCAGATAATGTCACTGAAGTGGTATCCACTGTGCCAAGAATACCCGTATTGTCTGAATATCCAAAGTCCCAGAGAAATGATCATTGATACCTGGTTTTCATCTTCAGCCAGCACCTTCATTTAAAAAAAACTGCTGCCCCGTGTGAGGATCGAACTCACGACCTTCAGATTATGAGACTGACGCGCTACCTACTGCGCCAACAAGGCACATACATGCCAAACGTCAAGAGATTTTTTTTGGGATAAAGATCCTCAGATAATGTCACTGAAGTGGTATCCGCTGTCCCAAAAATGAAGGTATTGTCTGAATATCCAAAGAAATAAATATACATGGTTGTCATCTTCAGCCAACTCCTTCATTTTATGAACTCTGCTGCACCGTGTGAGGATCGAACTAACGACCTTCAGATTATGAGACTGACGCCCTACCTACTGCGCCAACGAGGCACATAAATCAACTGTCCCAAAAAGACACGTATTGTCTGAATATCCAAAGTCGCAGAGAAATTATCATTTATACCTGGTTTTCATCTTCAGCCAGCACCTTCATTTTTAAAACTCTACTGCCCCGTGTGAGGATCGAACTCACGACCTTCAGATTATGAGACTGACGCGCTACCTACTGCGCCAACGAGGCACATAAATCAACTGTCCCAAAAAGACACGTATTGTCTGAATATCCAAAGTCGCAGAGAAATTATCATTTATACCTGGTTTTCATCTTCAGCCAACACCTTCATTTTTAAAACTCTACTGCCCCGTGTGAGGATCGAACTCACGACCTTCAGATTATGAGACTGACGCGCTACCTACTGCGCCAACGAGGCACATACATGCCAAAGGTCAAGAGATTTTTTTTTGGGATAAAGATCTTCAGATAATGTCACTGAAGTGGTATCCGCTGTCCCAAAAATGAAGGTATTGTCTGAATATCCAAATAAATAAATATTTATACATGGTTGTCATCTTCAGCCAACTCCTTCATTTTATGAACTCTGCTGCACCGTGTGAGGATCAAACTCACAACCTTCAGATTATGAGACTGACGCGCTACCTTCTGCGCCAACGAGGCACATAAATGCCAAAGGTCAAGAGATTTTTTTTTGGATAAAGATCTTGAGATAATGTCACTGAAGTGGTATCCGCTGTCCCAAAAATGAAGGTATTGTCTGAATATCCAAAGAAATAAATATTCATACATGGTTGTCATCTTCAGCCAACTCCTTCATTTTAAGAACTCTGCTGCCCCGTGTGAGGATCGAACTCACGACCTTCAGATTATGAGACTGACGCGCTACCTTCTGCGCCAACGAGGCACAAAATGACTAATAGTCAAGATACAAAAATATTTATAACAATCTTCAGATAATGTCACTGAAGTGGTATCCACTGTACCAAAAATACCCGTATTGTCTGAATATCCATAGTCCCAGAGAAATTAACATTGATACCTGGTTTTCATCTTCAGCCAGCACCTTCATTTTAAAAAATCTGCTGCCCCGTGTGAGGATCGAACTCACGACCTTCAGATTATGAGACTGACGCGCTACCTACTGCGCCAACGAGGCACATAAATCAACTGTCCCAAAAAGACAGGTATTGTTTGAATATCCAAAGTCGCAGAGAAGTTATCATTTATACCTGGTTTTCATCTTCAGCCAACACCTTCATTTTAAAAAATCTGCTGCCCCGTGTGAGGATCGAAATCACGGCCTTCAGATTATGAGACTGACGCCCTACCTACTGCGCCAACGAGGCACATAATGACCAATAGTCAAGATACAAAAATATTGATAACAATCTTCAGATAATGTCACTGAAGTGGTATCCACTGTGCCAAGAATACCCGTATTGTCTGAATATCCAAAGTCCCAGAGAAATGAACATTGATACCTGGTTTTCATCTTCAGCCAGCACCTTCATTTAAAAAAAACTTCTGCCCCGTGTGAGGATCGAACTCACGACCTTCAGATTATGAGACTGACGCGCTACCTACTGCGCCAACGAGGCACATACATGCCAAACGTCAAGAGATTTTTTTTGGGATAAAGATCCTCAGATAATGTCACTGAAGTGGTATCCGCTGTCCCAAAAATGAAGGTATTGTCTGAATATCCAAAGAAATAAATATTTATACATGGTTGTCATCTTCAGCCAACTCCTTCATTTTATGAACTCTGCTGCACCGTGTGAGGATCGAACTCACGACCTTCAGATTATGAGACTGACGCCCTACCTACTGCGCCAACGAGGCACATAAATCAACTGTCCCAAAAAGACACGTATTGTCTGAATATCCAAAGTCGCAGAGAAATTATCATTTATACCTGGTTTTCATCTTCAGCCAGCACCTTCATTTTTAAAACTCTACTGCCCCGTGTGAGGATCGAACTCACGACCTTCAGATTATGAGACTGACGCGCTACCTACTGCGCCAACAAGGCACATAGATTCCAAATGTCAAGAGACATTTTTTTTGATAAAGCTCTTCAGATAATGTCACTGAAGTGGTATCCGGTGTCCCAAAAATGAAGGTATTGTCTGAATATCCAAAGAAATAAATATTTATACATGGTTGTCATCTTCAGCCAACTCCTTCATTTTAAGAACTCTGCTGCCCCGTGTGAGGATCGAACTCACGACCTTCAGATTATGAGACTGACGCGCTACCTTCTGCGCCAACAAGGCACAAAATGACTAATAGTCAAGATACAAAGATATTTATAACAATCTTCAGATAATGTCACTGAAGTGGTATCCACTGTACCAAAAATACCCGTATTGTCTGAATATCCATAGTCCCAGAGAAATTAACATTGATACCTGGTTTTCATCTTCAGCCAGCACCTTCATTTTAAAAAATCTGCTGCCCCGTGTGAGGATCGAACTCACGACCTTCAGATTATGAGACTGACGCGCTACCTACTGCGCCAACGAGGCAGATACATGCCAAACGTCAAGAGATTTTTTTTTGGATAAAGATCTTCAGATAATGTCACTGAAGTGGTATCCGCTGTCCCAAAAATGAAGGTATTGTCTGAATATCCAAAGAAATAAATATTTATACATGGTTGTCATTTTCAGCCAACTCCTTCATTTTAAGAACTCTGCTGCCCCGTGTGAGGATCGAACTCACGACCTTCAGATTATGAGACTGACGCGCTACCTACTGCGCCAACGAGGCACATAAATCAACTGTCCCAAAAAGACGCGTATTGTCTGAATATCCAAAGTCGCAGAGAAGTTATCATTTATACCTGGTTGTCATCTTCAGCCAGCACCTTCATTTTTAAAACTCTACTGCCCCGTGTGAGGATCGAACTCACTACCTTCAGATTATGAGACTGACGCGCTACCTACTGCGCCAACAAGGCACATAGATTCCAAATGTCAAGAGACATTTTTTTTGATAAAGCTCTTCAGATAATGTCACTGAAGTGGTATCCGGTGTCCCAAAAATGAAGGTATTGTCTGAATATCCAAAGGAATAAATATTTATACATGGTTGTCATCTTCAGCCAACTCCTTCATTTTAAGAACTCTGCTGCCCCGTGTGAGGATCGAACTCACGACCTTCAGATTATGAGACTGACGCGCTACCTTCTGCGCCAACGAGGCACAAAATGACTAATAGTCAAGATACAAAAATATTTATAACAATCTTCAGATAATGTCACTGAAGTGGTATCCACTGTACCAAAAATACCCGTATTGTCTGAATATCCATAGTCCCAGAGAAATTAACATTGATACCTGGTTTTCATCTTCAGCCAGCACCTTCATTTTAAAAAATCTGCTGCCCCGTGTGAGGATCGAACTCACGACTTTCAGATTATGAGACTGACGCGCTACCTACTGCGCCAACGAGGCACATAAATCAACTGTCCCAAAAAGACACGTATTGTTTGAATATCCAAAGTCGCAGAGAAGTTAAAATGTATACCTGGTTTTCATCTTCAGCCAACACCTTCATTTTTAAAAATCTGCTGCCCCGTGTGAGGATCGAAATCACGGCCTTCAGATTATGAGACTGACGCCCTACCTACTGCGCCAACGAGGCACATAATGACCAATAGTCAAGATACAAAAATATTGATAACAATCTTCAGATAATGTCACTGAAGTGGTATCCACTGTGCCAAGAATACCCGTATTGTCTGAATATCCAAAGTCCCAGAGAAATGAACATTGATACCTACTTTTCATCTTCAGCCAGCACCTTCATTTAAAAAAAACTGCTGCCCCGTGTGAGGATCGAACTCACGACCTTCAGATTATGAGACTGACGCGCTACCTACTGCGCCAACGAGGCACATACATGCCAAACGTCAAGAGATTTTTTTTGGGATAAATATCCTCAGATAATGTCACTGAAGTGGTATCCGCTGTCCCAAAAATGAAGGTATTGTCTGAATATCCAAAGAAATAAATATTTATACATGGTTTTCATCTTCAGCCAACTCCTTCATTTTATGAACTCTGCTGCACCGCGTGAGGATCGAACTCACGACCTTCAGATTATGAGACTGACGCCCTACCTACTGCGCCAACGAAGCACATAAATCAACTGTCCCAAAAAGACACGTATTGTCTGAATATCCAAAGTTGCAGAGAAATTATCATTTATACCTGGTTTTCATCTTCAGCCAGCACCTTCATTTTTAAAACTCTACTGCCCCGTGTGAGGATCGAACTCACGACCTTCAGATTATGAGACTGACGCGCTACCTACTGCGCCAACGAGGCACATAGATTCCAAATGTCAAGAGACATTTTTTTTGATAAAGCTCTTCAGATAATGTCACTGAAGTGGTATCCGGTGTCCCAAAAATGAAGGTATTGTCTGAATATCCAAAGAAATAAATATTTATACATGGTTGTCATCTTCAGCCAACTCCTTCATTTTAAGAACTCTGCTGCCCCGTGTGAGGATCGAACTCACGACCTTCAGATTATGAGACTGACGCGCTACCTTCTGCGCCAACGAGGCACAAAATGACTAATAGTCAAGATACAAAAATATTTATAACAATCTTCAGATAATGTCACTGAAGTGGTATCCACTGTACCAAAAATACCCGTATTGTCTGAATATCCATAGTCCCAGAGAAATTAACATTGATACCTGGTTTTCATCTTCAGCCAGCACCTTCATTTAAAAAAATCTGCTGCCCCATGTGAGGATCGAACTCACGACCTTCAGATTATGAGACTGACGCGCTACCTACTGCGCCAACGAGTGAGGATCGAACTCACGACCTTCAGATTATGAGACTGACGCGCTACCTTCTGCGCCAACGAGGCACAAAATGACTAATAGTCAAGATACAAAAATATTTATAACAATCTTCAGATAATGTCACTGAAGTGGTATCCACTGTACCAAAAATACCCGTATTGTCTGAATATCCATAGTCCCAGAGAAATTAACATTGATACCTGGTTTTCATCTTCAGCCAGCACCTTCATTTTAAAAAATCTGCTGCCCCATGTGAGGATCGAACTCACGACCTTCAGATTATGAGACTGACGCGCTACCTACTGCGCCAACGAGGCACATAAATCAACTGTCCCAAAAAGACACATATTGTTTGAATATCCAAAGTCGCAGAGAAGTTATCATTTATACCTGGTTTTCATCTTCAGCCAACACCTTCATTTTTAAAAATCTGCTGCCCCGTGTGAGGATCGAAATCACGGCCTTCAGATTATGAGACTGACGCCCTACCTACTGCGCCAACGAGGCACATAATGACCAATAGTCAAGATACAAAAATATTGATAACAATCTTCAGATAATGTCACTGAAGTGGTATCCACTGTGCCAAGAATACCCGTATTGTCTGAATATCCAAAGTCCCAGAGAAATGAACATTGATACCTGGTTTTCATCTTCAGCCAGCACCTTCATTTAAAAAAAACTGCTGCCCCGTGTGAGGCTCGAACTCACGACCTTCAGATTATGAGACTGACGCGCTACCTACTGCGCCAACGAGGCACATACATGCCAAACGTCAAGAGATTTTTTTTGGGATAAAGATACTCAGATAATGTCACTGAAGTGGTATCCGCTGTCCCAAAAATGAAGGTATTGTCTGAATATCCAAATAAATAAATATTTATACATGGTTGTCATCTTCAGCCAACTCCTTCATTTTATGAACTCTGCTGCACCGTGTGAGGATCGAACTCAAGACCTTGAGATTATGAGACTGACGCCCTACCTACTGCGCCAACGAGGCACATAAATCAACTGTCCCAAAAAGACACGTATTGTCTGAATATCCAAAGTCGCAGAGAAATTATCATTTATACCTGGTTGTCATCTTCAGCCAACTCCTTCATTTTATGAACTCTGCTGCACCGTGTGAGGATCAAACTCACAACCTTCAGATTATGAGACTGACGCGCTACCTTCTGCGCCAACGAGGCACATAAATGCCAAAGGTCAAGAGATTTTTTTTTGAATAAAGATCTTCAGATAATGTCACTGAAGTGGTATCCGCTGTCCCAAAAATGAAGGTATTGTCTGAATATCCAAAGAAATAAATATTTATACATGGTTGTCATCTTCAGCCAACTCCTTCATTTTAAGAACTCTGCTGCCCCGTGTGAGGATCGAACTCACGACCTTCAGATTATGAGACTGACGCGCTACCTTCTGCGCCAACGAGGCACTAAATGACTAATAGTCAAGATACAAAAATATTTATAACAATCTTCAGATAATGTCACTGAAGTGGTATCCACTGTACCAAAAATACCCGTATTGTCTGAATATCCATAGTCCCAGAGAAATTAACATTGATACCTGGTTTTCATCTTCAGCCAGCACCTTCATTTTAAAAAATCTGCTGCCCCGTGTGAGGATCGAACTCACGACCTTCAGATTATGAGACTGACGCGCTACCTACTGCGCCAACGAGGTACATAAATCAACTGTCCCAAAAAGTCACGTATTGTTTGAATATCCAAAGTCGCAGAGAAGTTATCATTTATACCTGGTTTTCATCTTCAGCCAACACCTTCATTTTAAAAAATCTGCTGCCCCGTGTGAGGATCGAAATCACGGCCTTCAGATTATGAGACTGACGCCCTACCTACTGCGCCAACGAGGCACATAATGACCAATAGTCAAGATACAAAAATATTGATAACAATCTTCAGATAATGTCACTGAAGTGGTATCCACTGTGCCAAGAATACCCGTATTGTCTGAATATCCAAAGTCCCAGAGAAATGAACATTGATACCTGGTTTTCATCTTCAGCCAGCACCTTCATTTAAAAAAAACTTCTGCCCCGTGTGAGGATCGAACTCACGACCTTCAGATTATGAGACTGACGCGCTACCTACTGCGCCAACGAGGCACATACATGCCAAACGTCAAGAGATTTTTTTTGGGATAAAGATCCTCAGATAATGTCACTGAAGTGGTATCCGCTGTCCCAAAAATGAAGGTATTGTCTGAATATCCAAAGAAATAAATATTTATACATGGTTGTCATCTTCAGCCAACTCCTTCATTTTAAGAACTCTGCTGCCCCGTGTGAGGATCGAACTCACGACCTTCAGATTATGAGACTGACGCGCTACCTTCTGCGCCAACGAGGCACAAAATGACTAATAGTCAAGATACAAAAATATTTATAACAATCTTCAGATAATGTCACTGAAGTGGTATCCACTGTACCAAAAATACCCGTATTGTCTGAATATCCATAGTCCCAGAGAAATTAACATTGATACCTGGTTTTCATCTTCAGCCAGCACCTTCATTTTAAAAAATCTGCTGCCCCGTGTGAGGATCGAACTCACGACCTTCAGATTATGAGACTGACGCGCTACCTACTGCGCCAACGAGGCACATAAATCAACTGTCCCAAAAAGACACGTATTGTTTGAATATCCAAAGTCGCAGAGAAGTTATCATTTATACCTGGTTTTCATCTTCAGCCAACACCTTCATTTTAAAAAATCTGCTGCCCCGTGTGAGGATCGAAATCACGGCCTTCAGATTATGAGACTGACGCCCTACCTACTGCGCCAACGAGGCACATAATGACCAATAGTCAAGATACAAAAATATTGATAACAATCTTCAGATAATGTCACTGAAGTGGTATCCACTGTGCCAAGAATACCCGTATTGTCTGAATATCCAAAGTCCCAGAGAAATGAACATTGATACCTGGTTTTCATCTTCAGCCAGCACCTTCATTTAAAAAAAACTTCTGCCCCGTGTGAGGATCGAACTCACGAACTTCAGATTATGAGACTGACGCGCTACCTACTGCGCCAACGAGGCACATACATGCCAAACGTCAAGAGATTTTTTTTGGGATAAAGATCCTCAGATAATGTCACTGAAGTGGTATCCGCTGTCCCAAAAATGAAGGTATTGTCTGAATATCCAAAGAAATAAATATTTATACATAGTTGTCATCTTCAGCCAACTCCTTCATTTTATGAACTCTGCTGCACCGTGTGAGGATCAAACTCACGACCTTCAGATTATGAGACTGACGCCCTACCTACTGCGCCAACGAGGCACATAAATCAACTGTCCCAAAAAGACACGTATTGTCTGAATATCCAAAGTCGCAGAGAAATTATCATTTATACCTGGTTTTCATCTTCAGCCAGCACCTTCATTTAAAAAAAACTGCTGTCCCGTGTGAGGATCGAACTCACGACCTTCAGATTATGAGACTGACGCGCTACCTACTGCGCCAACGAGGCACATACATGCCAAACGTCAAGAGATTTTTTTTGGGATAAATATCCTCAGATAATGTCACTGAAGTGGTATCCGCTGTCCCAAAAATGAAGGTATTGTCTGAATATCCAAAGAAATAAATATTTATACCTGGTTGTCATCTTCAGCCAGCACCTTCATTTTTAAAACTCTACTGCCCCGTGTGAGGATCGAACTCACGACCTTCAGATTATGAGACTGACGCGCTACCTACTGCGCCAACAAGGCACATAGATTCCAAATGTCAAGAGACATTTTTTTTGATAAAGCTCTTCAGATAATGTCACTGAAGTGGTATCCGGTGTCCCAAAAATGAAGGTATTGTCTGAATATCCAAAGAAATAAATATTTATACATGGTTGTCATCTTCAGCCAACTCCTTCATTTTAAGAACTCTGCTGCCCCGTGTGAGGATCGAACTCACGACCTTCAGATTATGAGACTGACGCGCTACCTTCTGCGCCAACAAGGCACAAAATGACTAATAGTCAAGATACAAAAATATTTATAACAATCTTCAGATAATGTCACTGAAGTGGTATCCACTGTACCAAAAATACCCGTATTGTCTGAATATCCATAGTCCCAGAGAAATTAACATTGATACCTGGTTTTCATCTTCAGCCAGCACCTTCATTTTAAAAAATCTGCTGCCCCGTGTGAGGATCGAACTCACGACCTTCAGATTATGAGACTGACGCGCTACCTACTGCGCCAACGAGGCAGATACATGCCAAACGTCAAGAGATTTTTTTTTGGATAAAGATCTTCAGATAATGTCACTGAAGTGGTATCCGCTGTCCCAAAAATGAAGGTATTGTCTGAATATCCAAAGAAATAAATATTTATACATGGTTGTCATTTTCAGCCAACTCCTTCATTTTAAGAACTCTGCTGCCCCGTGTGAGGATCGAACTCACGACCTTCAGATTATGAGACTGACGCGCTACCTACTGCGCCAACGAGGCACATAAATCAACTGTCCCAAAAAGACGCATATTGTCTGAATATCCAAAGTCGCAGAGAAGTTATCATTTATACCTGGTTGTCATCTTCAGCCAGCACCTTCATTTTTAAAACTCTACTGCCCCGTGTGAGGATCGAACTCACGACCTTCAGATTATGAGACTGACGCGCTACCTACTGCGCCAACGATGCACATAGATTCCAAATGTCAAGAGACATTTTTTTTGATAAAGCTCTTCAGATAATGTCACTGAAGTGGTATCCGGTGTCCCAAAAATGAAGGTATTGTCTGAATATCCAAAGAAATAAATATTTATACATGGTTGTCATCTTCAGCCAACTCCTTCATTTTAAGAACTCTGCTGCCCCGTGTGAGGATCGAACTCACGACCTTCAGATTATGAGACTGACGCGCTACCTTCTGCGCCAACGAGGCACAAAATGACTAATAGTCAAGATACAAAAATATTTATAACAATCTTCAGATAATGTCACTGAAGTGGTATCCACTGTACCAAAAATACCCGTATTGTCTGAATATCCATAGTCCCAGAGAAATTAACATTGATACCTGGTTTTCATCTTCAGCCAGCACCTTCATTTTAAAAAATCTGCTGCCCCGTGTGAGGATCGAACTCACGACTTTCAGATTATGAGACTGACGCGCTACCTACTGCGCCAACGAGGCACATAAATCAACTGTCCCAAAAAGACACGTATTGTTTGAATATCCAAAGTCGCAGAGAAGTTAAAATTTATACCTGGTTTTCATCTTCAGCCAACACCTTCATTTTTAAAAATCTGCTGCCCCGTGTGAGGATCGAAATCACGGCCTTCAGATTATGAGACTGACGCCCTACCTACTGCGCCAACGAGGCACATAATGACCAATAGTCAAGATACAAAAATATTGATAACAATCTTCAGATAATGTCACTGAAGTGGTATCCACTGTGCCAAGAATACCCGTATTGTCTGAATATCCAAAGTCCCAGAGAAATGAACATTGATACCTGGTTTTCATCTTCAGCCAGCACCTTCATTAAAAAAAAACTGCTGCCCCGTGTGAGGATCAAACTCACGACCTTCAGATTATGAGACTGCCGCGCTACCTACTGCGCCAACGAGGCACATAGATTCCAAATGTCAAGAGACATTTTTTTTGATAAAGCTCTTCAGATAATGTCACTGAAGTGGTATCCGGTGTCCCAAAAATGAAGGTATTGTCTGAATATCCAAAGAAATAAATATTTATACATGGTTGTCATCTTCAGCCAACTCCTTCATTTTAAGAACTCTGCTGCCCCGTGTGAGGATCGAACTCACGACCTTCAGATTATGAGACTGACGCGCTACCTTCTGCGCCAACGAGGCACAAAATGACTAATAGTCAAGATACAAAAATATTTATAACAATCTTCAGATAATGTCACTGAAGTGGTATCCACTGTACCAAAAATACCCGTATTGTCTGAATATCCATAGTCCCAGAGAAATTAACATTGATACCTGGTTTTCATCTTCAGCCAGCACCTTCATTTAAAAAAATCTGCTGCCCCATGTGAGGATCGAACTCACGACCTTCAGATTATGAGACTGACGCGCTACCTACTGCGCCAACAAGGCACATAAATCAACTGTCCCAAAAAGACACATATTGTTTGAATATCCAAAGTCGCAGAGAAGTTATCATTTATACCTGGTTTTCATCTTCAGCCAACACCTTCATTTTAAAAAATCTGCTGCCCCGTGTGAGGATCGAAATCACGGCCTTCAGATTATGAGACTGACGCCCTACCTACTGCGCCAACGAGGCACATAATGACCAATAGTCAAGATACAAAAATATTGATAACAATCTTCAGATAATGTCACTGAAGTGGTATCCACTGTGCCAAGAATACCCGTATTGTCTGAATATCCAAAGTCCCAGAGAAATGAACATTGATACCTGGTTTTCATCTTCAGCCAGCACCTTCATTTAAAAAAAACTGCTGCCCCGTGTGAGGATCGAACTCACGACCTTCAGATTATGAGACTGACGCGCTACCTACTGCGCCAACGAGGCACATAAATCAACTGTCCCAAAAAGACACGTATTGTCTGAATATCCAAAGTCGCAGAGAAATTATCATTTATACCTGGTTTTCATCTTCAGCCAGCACCTTCATTTTTAAAACTCTACTGCCCCGTGTGAGGATCGAACTCACGACCTTCAGATTATGAGACTGACGCGCTACCTACTGCGCCAACGAGGCACATAGATTCCAAATGTCAAGAGACATTTTTTTTGATAAAGCTCTTCAGATAATGTCACTGAAGTGGTATCCGGTGTCCCAAAAATGAAGGTATTGTCTGAATATCCAAAGAAATAAATATTTATACATGGTTGTCATCTTCAGCCAACTCCTTCATTTTAAGAACTCTGCTGCCCCGTGTGAGGATCGAACTCACGACCTTCAGATTATGAGACTGACGCGCTACCTTCTGCGCCAACGAGGCACGAAATGACCAATAGTCAAGATACAAAAATATTTATAACAATCTTCAGATAATGTCACTGAAGTGGTATCCACTGTGCCAAAAATACCCGTATTGTCTGAATATCCATAGTCCCAGAGAAATTAACATTGATACCTGGTTTTCATCTTCAGCCAGCACCTTCATTTTAAAAAATCTGCTGCACCGTGTGAGGATCGAACTCACGACCTTCAGATTATGAGACTTACGCGCTACCTACTGCGCCAACGAGGCACATAAATGCCAAAGGTGAAGAGATTTTTTTTTGGATAAAGATCTTGAGATAATGTCACAAAAATGAAGGTATTGTCTGAATATCCAAAGAAATAAATATTTATACATGGTTGTCATCTTCAGCCAACTCCTTCATTTTAAGAACTCTGCTGCCCCGTGTGAGGATCGAACTCACGACCTTCAGATTATGAGACTGACGCGCTACCTACTGCGCCAACGAGGCACATAAATCAACTGTGACATTATGTGGTATCCGCTGTTCAAAAAATGAAGGTATTGTCTGAATATCCAAAGAAATAAATATTTATACATGGTTGTCATCTTCAGCCAACTCCTTCATTTTAAGAACTCTGCTGCCCCGTGTGAGGATCGAACTCACGACCTTCAGATTATGAGACTGACGCGCTACCTACTGCGCCAACGAGGCACATAAATCAACTGTCCCAAAAAGACACGTATTGTCTGAATATCCAAAGTCGCAGAGAAATTATCATTTATACCTGGTTTTCATCGTCAGCCAGCACCTTCATTTTTAAAACTCTACTGCCCCGTGTGAGGATCGAACTCACGACCTTCAGATTATGAGACTGACGCGCTACCTACTGCGCCAACGAGGCACATAGATTCCAAATGTCAAGAGACATTTTTTTTGATAAAGCTCTTCAGATAATGTCACTGAAGTGGTATCCGGTGTCCCAAAAATGAAGGTATTGTCTGAATATCCAAAGAAATAAATATTTATACATGGTTGTCATCTTCAGCCAACTCCTTCATTTTAAGAACTCTGCTGCCCCGTGTGAGGATCGAACTCACGACCTTCAGATTATGAGACTGACGCGCTACCTTCTGCGCCAACGAGGCACAAAATGACTAATAGTCAAGATACAAAAATATTTATAACAATCTTCAGATAATGTCACTGAAGTGGTATCCACTGTACCAAAATTACCCGTATTGTCTGAATATCCATAGTCCCAGAGAAATTAACATTGATACCTGGTTTTCATCTTCAGCCAGCACCTTCATTTTAAAAAATCTGCTGCCCCGTGTGAGGATCGAACTCACGACTTTCAGATTATGAGACTGACGCGCTACCTACTGCGCCAACGAGGCACATAAATCAACTGTCCCAAAAAGACACGTATTGTTTGAATATCCAAAGTCGCAGAGAAGTTAAAATTTATACCTGGTTTTCATCTTCAGCCAACACCTTCATTTTTAAAAATCTGCTGCCCCGTGTGAGGATCAAAATCACGGCCTTCAGATTATGAGACTGACGCCCTACCTACTGCGCCAACGAGGCACATAATGACCAATAGTCAAGATACAAAAATATTGATAACAATCTTCAGATAATGTCACTGAAGTGGTATCCACTGTGCCAAGAATACCCGTATTGTCTGAATATCCAAAGTCCCAGAGAAATGAACATTGATACCTGGTTTTCATCTTCAGCCAGCACCTTCATTTAAAAAAAACTGCTGCCCCGTGTGAGGATCGAACTCACGACCTTCAGATTATGAGACTGACGCGCTACCTACTGCGCCAACGAGGCACATAAATCAACTGTCCCAAAAAGACACGTATTGTCTGAATATCCAAAGTCGCAGAGAAATTATCATTTATACCTGGTTTTCATCGTCAGCCAGCACCTTCATTTTTAAAACTCTACTGCCCCGTGTGAGGATCGAACTCACGACCTTCAGATTATGAGACTGACGCGCTACCTACTGCGCCAACGAGGCACATAGATTCCAAATGTCAAGAGACATTTTTTTTGATAAAGCTCTTCAGATAATGTCACTGAAGTGGTATCCGGTGTCCCAAAAATGAAGGTATTGTCTGAATATCCAAAGAAATAAATATTTATACATGGTTGTCATCTTCAGCCAAGTCCTTCATTTTAAGAACTCTGCTGCCCCGTGTGAGGATCGAACTCACGACCTTCAGATTATGAGACTGACGCGCTACCTTCTGCGCCAACGAGGCACAAAATGACTAATAGTCAAGATACAAAAATATTTATAACAATCTTCAGATAATGTCACTGAAGTGGTATCCACTGTACCAAAAATACCCGTATTGTCTGAATATCCATAGTCCCAGAGAAATTAACATTGATACCTGGTTTTCATCTTCAGCCAGCACCTTCATTTTAAAAAATCTGCTGCCCCGTGTGAGGATCGAACTCACGACTTTCAGATTATGAGACTGACGCGCTACCTACTGTGCCAACGAGGCACATAAATCAACTGTCCCAAAAAGACACATATTGTTTGAATATCCAAAGTCGCAGAGAAGTTAAAATTTATACCTGGTTTTCATCTTCAGCCAACACCTTCATTTTAAAAAATCTGCTGCCCCGTGTGAGGATCAAAATCACGGCCTTCAGATTATGAGACTGACGCCCTACCTACTGCGCAAACGAGGCACATAATGACCAATAGTCAAGATACAAAAATATTGATAACAATCTTCAGATAATGTCACTGAAGTGGTATCCACTGTGCCAAGAATACCCGTATTGTCTGAATATCCAAAGTCCCAGAGAAATGAACATTGATACCTGGTTTTCATCTTCAGCCAGTGTTGGGTTTTATTTTTCTCATAATTGGATCTGTATGTGATGGATAGCTTGGAAGGAATGCACTAATGAGGAGCAATATACTGATATGGATTGTTTCACATAACAGGGTGGGGAACATTGGGGGTAGGACAGATAAGACTTGTGTTGCGAACACTCTCTCTTTGTATTCTGTGAAACTGTCCTTGAACATTGAGTACAGTGGGATGATGTATTTCTGGGTGCTGACTTTCGCAGGTTATCATAGCAACCATGTCTAGTAACAAATGGAGTGCCGAGGAGTTGGGCCCACCCCTGCGCCAACGGATTGGCTGAACCACACTCAGTCCTTTGCTCTGGTTGGCCAACAGAAGAAGTGAAGGCTTTCTGTCAGAGTATTTGAGAAAGAATCTGTAAACAATAATGCTAGTTCTCTGTCGGCCCTGCGTGGTTTGTCAGTGAGCCCGTATACGAACTTTCATACTTATCATACAATACATTTTGCATATAATAAATTAAGCTTGGATTGAAGATCTCTTGATTCTTATTCCAATACCAGATTTGAATTACGCAATCTCAACAATTGGTGACCCCGACGTGATCTGGTAGCGGAACTTCACTTCGCTGGAATTCACCCAGCCTATTGGACATCACTGTCATCGAACCGTGTTTCACAAATTGCCCGGGCTTCTATAAAGGTAAGCAAAACACCTATTGTAATATAACTGAAGTTTTGCACATTGGCTTTATCCAAATTAATTTTGTGAAACACCTGTTTGATGTAAGTGAACCCTATTCTACTTTAAATAACAATTACAGTATACTACTTTGATTTCATAATGTATTATGCAAATGTTTGATAATTGTGATGGTTAAACCCATGGGAAATAGAGGAGGCTGTGTGCCCAAATAGAGGAGGCTGTGTGCCCAAATAGAGGAGGCTGTGTGCCCAAATAGAGGAGGCTGTGTGCCCAAATAGAGGAGGCTGTGTGCCCAAATAGAGGAGGCTGTGTGCCCAAATAGAGGAGGCTGTGTGCCCAAATAGAGGAGGCTGTGTGCCCAAATAGAGGAGGCTGTGTGCCCAAATAGAGGAGGCTGTGTGCCCAAATAGAGGAGGCTGTGTGCCCAAATAGAGGAGGCTGTGTGCCCAAATAGAGGAGGCTGTGTGCCCAAATAGAGGAGGCTGTGTGCCCAAATAGAGGAGGCTGTGTGCCCAAACAGAGGAGGCTGTGTGCCCAAATAGATTGTGTGTCAATTGTAAGTGTGTCATTTATGACTGTGTGACATATTTGACTGTGTGATAGGATTATGACTGTGTATTGTGAGTGAGTGTGATAACTGTATACTACGTTTAACTGTGTAATAACTGTGTACCATTTTGGCTGAGAATACAAACAATCTTTTAAAACAGTAAATAATGAGAATTACAATTAGGAAATAAAGTTTAAATTGTGCAAACGTTAACAAAAGACACCCATAGGAGGTACTTTAAATAAATAGGCAGTGAATAGATAAATAGATTAAAATACTTTAAATAACGGCAGAATATTTGGAACACTAAAACGAAAAACAGCTCTTCAAAACGCCTGCTCTCCTCAAAAGCTGAAGAGAGAGTTGCGAGGGGAGGGGCTGGAGAGAGCGAAACTGTGGCTTTTGGAGCGAGGAAAGACTGGGAGTTGGCTGGGAACACCACGGGGTGATTATTTGAGAAGTGCATGTGGGTTTCTGACGAGGGATGAGATGGGTGAGAAAGTAGAGAATATCTACATTTGCATTTTTGGTGATTTGGCAGACGCTCTTGTCCAGAGCGACTTGCAGGAGCGATTGGGGTTGAGTGCCTTGCTCGAGGGCACATCGGCAGATTTTTCGCCTGGTCGGCTCGGGGATTGTAACCGGTGACCTCTCGGTTGTTGGCGCGGCGCTATTGGTTACTAAACTGCCAGCCGCCCCATATGAGTTTAAGATTGTGGCGTTGTTGGATAATATGATGGCGGATTAATCTGACCATAAGTAATGTTGTTTTAGACGTAATGTATAATATAGTACAAAGCAAATAGAGGGTTAAATTGAACTAATTATCATGGTAGAGCTAACATAGTACAGTGAGGGAACTTCATTTTGTGTCAGAGGGTAAGATGAGATCATTAATGGTACTATTAGTGGAAATCTATTTATCATTTCAAGGCTTGGAGTAATAATCTGCATTTATGAGTGTAAATTCCACGGCTGATGTGTTGATTGAATGGGTACGATGAGTATTTGGTTTGGTAATGTTGAATGGACTATTTGTAGCGAGCGTGTTTAGGGGTTAAATAGAAAAACTAAATTATACAATAGGGAATCAAAGAGAGAGATAGTTTTTTGCTGAGGTGAAAGATACTGCGATTTTCATTTGGTGACGTCACTTGCTCTATGAACTGGAAGTAGTTACTTTGAGAGCATCGCAGATGGTGTGAAGTGACTAGCGATGTCCCTGGTTCGAACACCGGTAGGGACAGTAGATAAAGCTTACGCAGTGGGACTATATACCTGAAAGGTTGAATTAGATAGACTTTTCTAGAATATTTCTATTTAAGCTATGTAAATATGTTATAAGGTTACCATGCGCTCTCTCCGAAGGAGAAAGGGGAGGGTGAGAGACAGTACAGTTCAGATGGTAGGAACATAATTAAATGTATGCTAATCAACGATAGCAAGTATTTGTTTTATTAATTAGGGCATAATCAGAGAGAACAGTTAAATAAATTGAATAGCGAACTGAAATGGTTTAGCTGGGAAATATTTTTTTTTTTTTTTGGTACATTTTAGAACGATAATGTATTTTGGTTAAGTGGATGCAAGTGACATTGGCTGTTGTGATGGGGGAATAGCGCCAGCCTGTGGTGGGTTATGGATTTGTTACATAAACTTATATTTTAAACTAAAAGTGATGGAATAGGCTACAATTATAACATTATCAGAAAAAAGACACAATTTAATATGAAATAGTTATTACAATTATTATTGATAGTTATTACAGTTATTATCATTGATCCAGTAATGATATAAGGATAGTAGAGGAAGGCAGGGGATTTAATCTCATTTAGGGAAGTTATATTAGGAAGAAAATACCATTAGCTGAGGGAAAATTTGATGTAACCGTGATTGTATTGGCTAAAAACTCAAATATGACATTTACAGGGGGGACAGGAACAATAGAAGGGGAGAAAGATTTTCCTAGGGGGTTGAACAGATAATTGATAATGGATCATTTGAGATGAGATCACATGTAGCAGAGTTAGGGTAATCAATTAAATAATCATTGTATACTCAAGGAATTTTGAGTGGTTTTATAGATTAGTAATGAGGAATTAGATTGATACAAACAATTATTGATGGGTTAAGACTGGGGATAACCAGGAGAAAGAGATTAGCTCATCTCGTTGGAATGTTGCCAAGGGCTAGGGGAGCAGTAGTGAAGTTAGGCCGTATTTAGGTCATAAAAGTGAACTACCAAATTAAGGCCTGGCTATTTGTGGTTGTTTTTCAAATTGGGTTTTCAAATAAAAAACAACACACCTAGTATGATGTTTATAAAGCCTTGTTGTTTCAATTTTGGGGGGTTTCAGCAGGTCAAGGGTGATAGGTCTTAGAGGAGCACACAGTGAATTTTATGGAGTTTTTTAGCTTTTGGCTGAGTTTGGGGTATATATGATTTCTTATGAGAATGAATGTCATGAGGATTTAATGAACACTTGGGATAACTAACATTTATGAAATATTTAGAATAATGGTAATGTTTAGTATACTATGGGATTAAACAGTTCGTTAAATGATTTCAATGGCCTCTGAACTCTGTTTTAACATTCTGGTGTTATTTTAATCATCCACACTAGTAAATTCTAAAGGCATGAGAGGAGGACTTTAAGATAGTTTATTTTACTAAGTTGAGGGTAATTTATAGTACAGTGAAAATTGTGAAGAAGATTATAATTTGGTAATAATATATTTGATTTGAACCATAAAATAACAGAAGAGAGAGTGGAGGAATGGCAATTGGATAATGAATTAACAATATTAACTAAAGTGATTGTTTAGATAGGTGGTAATATTGACACATGGCCAAATCATGTGTCAAAAGGGGGATGGTTGGATTAAATATTAAATATATACGAAGGAGAGGACAAAATACTTAAAAAAAAAAAAACAGATATGATAGTTTATTAACCACACCTGTATGTCAGAGGTTTTGTGCCCCACAGGTGAACTAAAGGAGAAGGTGACCCACTCTATCTAACCAGGAGACTGAATCAGGCCTGGCGGGAAGGGCCCTACCAAGTACTGCCTTTTTGCCAGCAGAACAGCTGAGAGATCCATCTGGGTGCATGTCACACACTGTAAAAAGGCAAAACCAGCTACACCTGACGAACAAACACAGAGTTAGGAGAAAGATCCGATAACCACAAGGGTCCGGGGGTTGGCTCCTTAACGAAGATTCCCTTACCCTGTCTGATCATCCCTGTGTGAGTTCGATAGAAGGTAAAGCAATGGGTTGGCCTCTGGCATCTGACATGTTCTCAGGGCAAGGGTGGGGATTCACAGGTCTCCCGACGGTAGGTAGCTGTCTGATTGTGGGGGCCATATTCCTAACACACACGGACCCTCCTGTTTCAGCCAGAAGTAGTAGTTAACCTAACACAAGTTGAAAAGGCATAGGAGACAGCTAGACGTAGGGAAAGGGGAAATTCTAGAGTAAACCTCTCTGAGGGAGGTAGTGAGACCGGGGCTGTGGTAAAGATAGTGCAAAACTATAGACCTGGAGGAAGTAGTACAGGTGGAAACGGGGTATAGAAATCTTAACCTGTGGTTGGAATGGATTCAGTATACGGCAAAAAACTATGTCTAAAGAGGACTGTTTTGCCTGTGGGACAGCCAAACCAGGGTTGACAACTACTCCGTTCCCCTTGACAGGCTTTGACTCTCTGTCAGGTTTATCCTCCATGCAAGCCCGATAACGGGGTCGTCCCGACCTGGGTTGCCTACGTTTGAAGTCTCAGGGGATTCTAATTGTTTTTCTAGGACTAGTAAGATAGGATACAGAGTAGGGCATCTTAGCTCTGCTCCTACACAGAGAATATCACAACTGAAAGAGAACATGACTAATCTCTCCTATTTGTTGCAGACAGAGGATTGTAGGACCCAAAACCAGGCCTGTGCTGACATCTGATGGTTGTGTGGTGATAACTGATTGTGAACTCAACTACATATGTAAACAATCAAACGTGTCAGAGACTGGTGAGTTGTCAAATAGAAAGTAGGACCTCCTCCCGGGATCCTTTGATGAAAGGATCCTGTGATGGGATAGGAGTACCTCGAGAGGTTACAGAACAATTCAAAGCTAGGAATCAGATCGCAGCTGAGTTTGAATCAAGTATTTTCTGATGGTCAACAATTAATAAAAATATAGATTGGATAAATTATATTTAATATAACCAGCAAAATATTTATAAACCACACTCGTGATGCAATAAAGGGATTAGCTGAGCAGACAGCGGCAACTATCTTAATGACAAAGCAGAATAGAATAGCGTTGGATATGCTTTTGGCTGAGCAGGACGGGGTTTGTGTTCTGTTTGGATATATGTGCTGTACTTTCATCTCCAACAATATAGCACCGGACGGGCCCGTGACCAAAGCGCTTGAGTGACCATCACCACGCTGGCGAACGAACTGGTTGAGAACTCTGGTATTGATAGCTCCATAAACGGTTGGTTTGATAACATATTTGGTAAATGGAAAACTATTGTTGTGACTATTCTGGGTGAAGTTATAGCTTCTATGGGTATACTTGTTATTTGTGGATGTTGTCTTATTTCCTGGCTGAGTGACTGGTTTGGTGAGTACTCTTCTATGGTGGTTACTGGATTTCTGACCCTAATAATTGTGTTTTTGCTGTTAATGTGTTGTGCTGCTTGCATCGCCCCTTGTCTCAGGAGGTCAGTGGTAGGAGCGGTGCAGGCGTCAGGTATGATGCTGTTGTTACCGGCCCAGGATGATGCGGGTGACTCTGCTACTGACTCTGAGACCAAGCTGGATGATCCATGGTTTGCCTAGTAAAATACATACACGCATTTATTTTCAGTTCTTGCTCATTTATTACCTTATGTTTTTACTAACCACTGTGATTGTTTATTCTTCCTGATGTGAAGGTAAAGGATTCCTGGGTGGCTGGTAGCCAACTCAGTACATGTTAGGTGTAGGGGAGGAATAGAGGGTTAAAATTATTATTTTTTATTTTTTTATTAACATTAAATGTTGTGATTTAATTTCCATATCCTGTTATTCTTAAGGGTGATTATACTCTGTTTAGAGTGACACCATAAATGGTGTCAAAAGAGGGAATTCAAAAATTTCCCTTTAAAAATCTTTAATCACACCCTAGAGTTTTAATAATCTTGTGTTTTGTGTTCTATTAATCCTGTGTTTTATGCTTTATTAATCAAGTTAGCCATGTGAATGTTTGTCTTTCCTTATGTGATGGTTTGAACTTCTTTGATGACTGGTAACAGTTTGCAAGTTGGGTGTCGATGGAAGGACTGAAGGACTTTTATTATCAAATTGTCTATTAATAAAAGTGTTTATTTTTGTTTGTATTGTATTTTAATGAGTGACACCCTAGAGGGTGTCAAAAGAGGGAATTGTTGGGTTTTATTTTTCTCATAATTGGATCTGTATGTGATGGATAGCTTGGAAGGAATGCACTAATGAGGAGCAATATACTGATATGGATTGTTTCACATAACAGGGTGGGGAACATTGGGGGTAGGACAGATAAGACTTGTGTTGCGAACACTCTCTCTTTGTATTCTGTGAAACTGTCCTTGAACATTGAGTACAGTGGGATGATGTATTTCTGGGTGCTGACTTTCGCAGGTTATCATAGCAACCATGTCTAGTAACAAATGGAGTGCCGAGGAGTTGGGCCCACCCCTGCGCCAACGGATTGGCTGAACCACACTCAGTCCTTTGCTCTGGTTGGCCAACAGAAGAAGTGAAGGCTTTCTGTCAGAGTATTTGAGAAAGAATCTGTAAACAATAATGCTAGTTCTCTGTCGGCCCTGCGTGGTTTGTCAGTGAGCCCGTATACGAACTTTCATACTTATCATACAATACATTTTGCATATAATAAATTAAGCTTGGATTGAAGATCTCTTGATTCTTATTCCAATACCAGATTTGAATTACGCAATCTCAACACCAGCACCTTCATTTAAAAAAAACTGCTGCCCCGTGTGAGGATCGAACTCACGACCTTCAGATTATGAGACTGACGCGCTACCTACTGCGCCAACGAGGCACATAAATCAACTGTCCCAAAAAGACACATATTGTTTGAATATCCAAAGTCGCAGAGAAGTTATCATTTATACCTGGTTTTCATCTTCAGCCAACACCTTCATTTTAAAAAATCTGCTGCCCCGTGTGAGGATCGAAATCACGGCCTTCAGATTATGAGACTGACGCCCTACCTACTGCGCCAACGAGGCACATAATGACCAATAGTCAAGATACAAAAATATTGATAACAATCTTCAGATAATGTCACTGAAGTGGTATCCACTGTGCCAAGAATACCTGTATTGTCTGAATATCCAAAGTCCCAGAGAAATGAACATTGATACCTGGTTTTCATCTTCAGCCAGCACCTTCATTTAAAAAAAACTGCTGCCCCGTGTGAGGATCGAACTCACGACCTTCAGATTATGAGACTGACGCGCTACCTACTGCGCCAACGAGGCACATAAATCAACTGTCCCAAAAAGACACATATTGTTTGAATATCCAAAGTCGCAGAGAAGTTATCATTTATACCTGGTTTTCATCTTCAGCCAACACCTTCATTTTTAAAAATCTGCTGCCCCGTGTGAGGATCGAAATCACGGCCTTCAGATTATGAGACTGACGCCCTACCTACTGCGCCAACGAGGCACATAATGACCAATAGTCAAGATACAAAAATATTGATAACAATCTTCAGATAATGTCACTGAAGTGGTATCCACTGTGCCAAGAATACCCGTATTGTCTGAATATCCAAAGTCCCAGAGAAATGAACATTGATACCTGGTTTTCATCTTCAGCCAGCACCTTCATTTAAAAAAAACTGCTGCCCCGTGTGAGGATCGAACTCACGACCTTCAGATTATGAGACTGACGCGCTACCTACTGCGCCAACGAGGCACATACATGCCAAACGTCAAGAGATTTTTTTTGGGATAAATATCCTCAGATAATGTCACTGAAGTGGTATCCGCTGTCCCAAAAATGAAGGTATTGTCTGAATATCCAAAGAAATAAATATTTATACATGGTTTTCATCTTCAGCCAACTCCTTCATTTTATGAACTCTGCTGCACCGCGTGAGGATCGAACTCACGACCTTCAGATTATGAGACTTACGCCCTACCTACTGCGCCAACGAAGCACATAAATCAACGGTCCCAAAAAGACACGTATTGTCTGAATATCCAAAGTTGCAGAGAAATTATCATTTATACCTGGTTTTCATCTTCAGCCAGCACCTTCATTTTTAAAACTCTACTGCCCCGTGTGAGGATCGAACTCACGACCTTCAGATTATGAGACTGACGCGCTACCTACTGCGCCAACGAGGCACATAGATTCCAAATGTCAAGAGACATTTTTTTTGATAAAGCTCTTCAGATAATGTCACTGAAGTGGTATCCGGTGTCCCAAAAATGAAGGTATTGTCTGAATATCCAAAGAAATAAATATTTATACATGGTTGTCATCTTCAGCCAACTCCTTCATTTTAAGAACTCTGCTGCCCCGTGTGAGGATCGAACTCACGACCTTCAGATTATGAGACTGACGCGCTACCTTCTACGCCAACGAGGCACAAAATGACTAATAGTCAAGATACAAAAATATTTATAACAATCTTCAGATAATGTCACTGAAGTGGTATCCACTGTACCAAAAATACCCGTATTGTCTGAATATCCATAGTCCCAGAGAAATTAACATTGATACCTGGTTTTCATCTTCAGCCAGCACCTTCATTTAAAAAAATCTGCTGCCCCATGTGAGGATCGAACTCACGACCTTCAGATTATGAGACTGACGCGCTACCTACTGCGCCAACGAGGCACATAAATCAACTGTCCCAAAAAGACACATATTGTTTGAATATCCAAAGTCGCAGAGAAGTTATCATTTATACCTGGTTTTCATCTTCAGCCAACACCTTCATTTTTAAAAATCTGCTGCCCCGTGTGAGGATCGAAATCACGGCCTTCAGATTATGAGACTGACGCCCTACCTACTGCGCCAACGAGGCACATAATGACCAATAGTCAAGATACAAAAATATTGATAACAATCTTCAGATAATGTCACTGAAGTGGTATCCACTGTGCCAAGAATACCCGTATTGTCTGAATATCCAAAGTCCCAGAGAAATGAACATTGATACCTGGTTTTCATCTTCAGCCAGCACCTTCATTTAAAAAAAACTGCTGCCCCGTGTGAGGATCGAACTCACGACCTTCAGATTATGAGACTGACGCGCTACCTACTGCGCCAACGAGGCACATACATGCCAAACGTCAAGAGATTTTTTTTGGGATAAATATCCTCAGATAATGTCACTGAAGTGGTATCCGCTGTCCCAAAAATGAAGGTATTGTCTGAATATCCAAAGAAATAAATATTTATACATGGTTTTCATCTTCAGCCAACTCCTTCATTTTATGAACTCTGCTGCACCGCGTGAGGATCGAACTCACGACCTTCAGATTATGAGACTTACGCCCTACCTACTGCGCCAACGAAGCACATAAATCAACGGTCCCAAAAAGACACGTATTGTCTGAATATCCAAAGTTGCAGAGAAATTATCATTTATACCTGGTTTTCATCTTCAGCCAGCACCTTCATTTTTAAAACTCTACTGCCCCGTGTGAGGATCGAACTCACGACCTTCAGATTATGAGACTGACGCGCTACCTACTGCGCCAACGAGGCACATAGATTCCAAATGTCAAGAGACATTTTTTTTGATAAAGCTCTTCAGATAATGTCACTGAAGTGGTATCCGGTGTCCCAAAAATGAAGGTATTGTCTGAATATCCAAAGAAATAAATATTTATACATGGTTGTCATCTTCAGCCAACTCCTTCATTTTAAGAACTCTGCTGCCCCGTGTGAGGATCGAACTCACGACCTTCAGATTATGAGACTGACGCGCTACCTTCTACGCCAACGAGGCACAAAATGACTAATAGTCAAGATACAAAAATATTTATAACAATCTTCAGATAATGTCACTGAAGTGGTATCCACTGTACCAAAAATACCCGTATTGTCTGAATATCCATAGTCCCAGAGAAATTAACATTGATACCTGGTTTTCATCTTCAGCCAGCACCTTCATTTAAAAAAATCTGCTGCCCCATGTGAGGATCGAACTCACGACCTTCAGATTATGAGACTGACGCGCTACCTACTGCGCCAACGAGGCACATAAATCAACTGTCCCAAAAAGACACATATTGTTTGAATATCCAAAGTCGCAGAGAAGTTATCATTTATACCTGGTTTTCATCTTCAGCCAACACCTTCATTTTTAAAAATCTGCTGCCCCGTGTGAGGATCGAAATCACGGCCTTCAGATTATGAGACTGACGCCCTACCTACTGCGCCAACGAGGCACATAATGACCAATAGTCAAGATACAAAAATATTGATAACAATCTTCAGATAATGTCACTGAAGTGGTATCCACTGTGCCAAGAATACCCGTATTGTCTGAATATCCAAAGTCCCAGAGAAATGAACATTGATACCTGGTTTTCATCTTCAGCCAGCACCTTCATTTAAAAAAAACTGCTGCCCCGTGTGAGGATCGAACTCACGGCCTTCAGATTATGAGACTGACGCCCTACCTACTGCGCCAACGAGGCACATAATGACCAATAGTCAAGATACAAAAATATTGATAACAATCTTCAGATAATGTCACTGAAGTGGTATCCACTGTGCCAAGAATACCCGTATTGTCTGAATATCCAAAGTCCCAGAGAAATGAACATTGATACCTGGTTTTCATCTTCAGCCAGCACCTTCATTTAAAAAAAACTGCTGCCCCGTGTGAGGATCGAACTCACGACCTTCAGATTATGAGACTGACGCGCTACCTACTGCGCCAACGAGGCACATACATGCCAAACGTCAAGAGATTTTTTTTGGGATAAATATCCTCAGATAATGTCACTGAAGTGGTATCCGCTGTCCCAAAAATGAAGGTATTGTCTGAATATCCAAAGAAATAAATATTTATACATGGTTTTCATCTTCAGCCAACTCCTTCATTTTATGAACTCTGCTGCACCGCGTGAGGATCGAACTCACGACCTTCAGATTATGAGACTTACGCCCTACCTACTGCGCCAACGAAGCACATAAATCAACGGTCCCAAAAAGACACGTATTGTCTGAATATCCAAAGTTGCAGAGAAATTAACATTTATACCTGGTTTTCATCTTCAGCCAGCACCTTCATTTTTAAAACTCTACTGCCCCGTGTGAGGATCGAACTCACGACCTTCAGATTATGAGACTGACGCGCTACCTACTGCGCCAACGAGGCACATAGATTCCAAATGTCAAGAGACATTTTTTTTGATAAAGCTCTTCAGATAATGTCACTGAAGTGGTATCCGGTGTCCCAAAAATGAAGGTATTGTCTGAATATCCAAAGAAATAAATATTTATACATGGTTGTCATCTTCAGCCAACTCCTTCATTTTAAGAACTCTGCTGCCCCGTGTGAGGATCGAACTCACAACCTTCAGATTATGAGACTGACGCGCTACCTACTGCTCCAACGAGGCACATAACTGCCAAAAGTCAAGATAAAAAAATATTGATAACAATCTTCAGATAATGTCACTGAAGTGGTATCCACTGTGCCGAAAAGACACTTATTGTCTTAATATCCAAACTCCGAGAGAAATGAACATTGATACCTGGTTTTCATCTTCAGCCAGCACCTTCATTTTAAAAAGTCTGCTGCCCCGTGTGAGGATCGAACTCACAACCTTCAGATTATGAGACTGACGCGCTACCTACTGCGCCAACGAGGCAGATACATGCCAAACGTCAAGAGATTTTTTTTTGGATAAAGATCTTCAGATAATGTCACTGAAGTGGTATCCGCTGTCCCAAAAATGAAGGTATTGTCTGAATATCCAAAGAAATAAATATTTATACATGGTTGTCATTTTCAGCCAACTCCTTCATTTTATGAACTCTGCTGCACCGCGTGAGGATCGAACTCACGACCTTCAGATTATGAGACTTACGCCCTACCTACTGCGCCAACGAAGCACATAAATCAACGGTCCCAAAAAGACACGTATTGTCTGAATATCCAAAGTTGCAGAGAAATTAACATTTATACCTGGTTTTCATCTTCAGCCAGCACCTTCATTTTTAAAACTCTACTGCCCCGTGTGAGGATCGAACTCACGACCTTCAGATTATGAGACTGACGCGCTACCTACTGCGCCAACGAGGCACATAGATTCCAAATGTCAAGAGACATTTTTTTTGATAAAGCTCTTCAGATAATGTCACTGAAGTGGTATCCGGTGTCCCAAAAATGAAGGTATTGTCTGAATATCCAAAGAAATAAATATTTATACATGGTTGTCATCTTCAGCCAACTCCTTCATTTTAAGAACTCTGCTGCCCCGTGTGAGGATCGAACTCACAACCTTCAGATTATGAGACTGACGCGCTACCTACTGCTCCAACGAGGCACATAACTGCCAAAAGTCAAGATAAAAAAATATTGATAACAATCTTCAGATAATGTCACTGAAGTGGTATCCACTGTGCCGAAAAGACACTTATTGTCTTAATATCCAAACTCCGAGAGAAATGAACATTGATACCTGGTTTTCATCTTCAGCCAGCACCTTCATTTTAAAAAGTCTGCTGCCCCGTGTGAGGATCGAACTCACAACCTTCAGATTATGAGACTGACGCGCTACCTACTGCGCCAACGAGGCAGATACATGCCAAACGTCAAGAGATTTTTTTTTGGATAAAGATCTTCAGATAATGTCACTGAAGTGGTATCCGCTGTCCCAAAAATGAAGGTATTGTCTGAATATCCAAAGAAATAAATATTTATACATGGTTGTCATTTTCAGCCAACTCCTTCATTTTAAGAACTCTGCTGCCCCGTGTGAGGATCGAACTCACGACCTTCAGATTATGAGACTGACGCGCTACCTTCTGCGCCAACGAGGCACAAAATGACTAATAGTCAAGATACAAAAATATTTATAACAATCTTCAGATAATGTCACTGAAGTGGTATCCACTGTACCAAAAATACCCGTATTGTCTGAATATCCATAGTCCCAGAGAAATTAACATTGATACCTGGTTTTCATCTTCAGCCAGCACCTTCATTTAAAAAAATCTGCTGCCCCATGTGAGGATCGAACTCACGACCTTCAGATTATGAGACTGACGCGCTACCTACTGCGCCAACGAGGCACATAAATCAACTGTCCCAAAAAGACACATATTGTTTGAATATCCAAAGTCGCAGAGAAGTTATCATTTATACCTGGTTTTCATCTTCAGCCAACACCTTCATTTTTAAAAATCTGCTGCCCCGTGTGAGGATCGAAATCACGGCCTTCAGATTATGAGACTGACGCCCTAACTACTGCGCCAACGAGGCACATAATGACCAATAGTCAAGATACAAAAATATTGATAACAATCTTCAGATAATGTCACTGAAGTGGTATCCACTGTGCCAAGAATACCCGTATTGTCTGAATATCCAAAGTCCCAGAGAAATGAACATTGATACCTGGTTTTCATCTTCAGCCAGCACCTTCATTTAAAAAAAACTGCTGCCCCGTGTGAGGATCGAACTCACGACCTTCAGATTATGAGACTGACGCGCTACCTACTGCGCCAACGAGGCACATACATGCCAAACGTCAAGAGATTTTTTTTGGGATAAAGATACTCAGATAATGTCACTGAAGTGGTATCCGCTGTCCCAAAAATGAAGGTATTGTCTGAATATCCAAATAAATAAATATTTATACATGGTTGTCATCTTCAGCCAACTCCTTCATTTTATGAACTCTGCTGCACCGTGTGAGGATCGAACTCACGACCTTGAGATTATGGGACTGACGCCCTACCTACTGCGCCAACGAGGCACATAAATCAACTGTCCCAAAAAGACACGTATTGTCTGAATATCCAAAGTCGCAGAGAAATTATCATTTATACCTGGTTTTCATCTTCAGCCAGCACCTTCATTTTTAAAACTCTACTGCCCCGTGTGAGGATCGAACTCACGACCTTCAGATTATGAGACTGACGCGCTACCTACTGCGCCAACGACGCACATAGATTCCAAATGTCAAGAGACATTTTTTTTGATAAAGCTCTTCAGATAATGTCACTGAAGTGGTATCCGGTGTCCCAAAAATGAAGGTATTGTCTGAATATCCAAAGAAATAAATATTTATACATGGTTGTCATCTTCAGCCAACTCCTTCATTTTAAGAACTCTGCTGCCCCGTGTGAGGATCGAACTCACGACCTTCAGATTATGAGACTGACGCGCTACCTTCTGCGCCAACGAGGCACAAAATGACCAATAGTCAAGATACAAAAATATTTATAACAATCTTCAGATAATGTCACTGAAGTGGTATCCACTGTGCCAAAAATACCCGTATTGTCTGAATATCCATAGTCCCAGAGAAATTAACATTGATACCTGGTTTTCATCTTCAGCCAGCACCTTCATTTTAAAAAATCTGCTGCACCGTGTGAGGATCGAACTCACGACCTTCAGATTATGAGACTGACGCGCTACCTACTGCGCCAACGAGGCACATAAATCAACTGTCCCAAAAAGACACGTATTGTTTGAATATCCAAAGTCGCAGAGAAGTTAAAATTTATACCTGGTTTTCATCTTCAGCCAACACCTTCATTTTTAAAAATCTGCTGCCCCGTGTGAGGATCAAAATCACTGCCTTCAGATTATGAGACTGACGCCCTACCTACTGCGCCAACGAGGCACATAATGACCAATAGTCAAGATACAAAAATATTGATAACAATCTTCAGATAATGTCACTGAAGTGGTATCCACTGTGCCAAGAATACCCGTATTGTCTGAATATCCAAAGTCCCAGAGAAATGAACATTGATACCTGGTTTTCATCTTCAGCCAGCACCTTCATTTAAAAAAAACTGCTGCCCCGTGTGAGGATCGAACTCACGACCTTCAGATTATGAGACTGACGCGCTACCTACTGCGCCAACGAGGCACATACATGCCAAACGTCAAGAGATTTTTTTTGGGATAAATATCCTCAGATAATGTCACTGAAGTGGTATCCGCTGTCCCAAAAATGAAGGTATTGTCTGAATATCCAAAGAAATAAATATTTATACATGGTTTTCATCTTCAGCCAACTCCTTCATTTTATGAACTCTGCTGCACCGCGTGAGGATCGAACTCACGACCTTCAGATTATGAGACTGACGCCCTACCTACTGCGCCAACGAAGCACATAAATCAACGGTCCCAAAAAGACACGTATTGTCTGAATATCCAAAGTTGCAGAGAAATTATCATTTATACCTGGTTTTCATCTTCAGCCAGCACCTTCATTTTTAAAACTCTACTGCCCCGTGTGAGGATCGAACTCACGACCTTCAGATTATGAGACTGACGCGCTACCTACTGCGCCAACGAGGCACATAGATTCCAAATGTCAAGAGACATTTTTTTTGATAAAGCTCTTCAGATAATGTCACTGAAGTGGTATCCGGTGTCCCAAAAATGAAGGTATTGTCTGAATATCCAAAGAAATAAATATTTATACATGGTTGTCATCTTCAGCCAACTCCTTCATTTTAAGAACTCTGCTGCCCCGTGTGAGGATCGAACTCACGACCTTCAGATTATGAGACTGACGCGCTACCTTCTGCGCCAACGAGGCACAAAATGACTAATAGTCAAGATACAAAAATATTTATAACAATCTTCAGATAATGTCACTGAAGTGGTATCCACTGTACCAAAAATACCCGTATTGTCTGAATATCCATAGTCCCAGAGAAATTAACATTGATACCTGGTTTTCATCTTCAGCCAGCACCTTCATTTAAAAAAATCTGCTGCCCCATGTGAGGATCGAACTCACGACCTTCAGATTATGAGACTGACGCGCTACCTTCTGCGCCAACGAGGCACAAAATGACCAATAGTCAAGATACAAAAATATTTATAACAATCTTCAGATAATGTCACTGAAGTGGTATCCACTGTGCCAAAAATACCCGTATTGTCTGAATATCCATAGTCCCAGAGAAATTAACATTGATACCTGGTTTTCATCTTCAGCCAGCACCTTCATTTTAAAAAATCTGCTGCACCGTGTGAGGATCGAACTCACGACCTTCAGATTATGAGACTGACGCGCTACCTACTGCGCCAACGAGGCACATAAATCAACTGTCCCTTAAAGACACGTATTGTTTGAATATCCAAAGTCGCAGAGAAGTTAAAATTTATACCTGGTTTTCATCTTCAGCCAACACCTTCATTTTTAAAAATCTGCTGCCCCGTGTGAGGATCAAAATCACGGCCTTCAGATTATGAGACTGACGCCCTACCTACTGCGCCAACGAGGCACATAATGACCAATAGTCAAGATACAAAAATATTGATAACAATCTTCAGATAATGTCACTGAAGTGGTATCCACTGTGCCAAGAATACCCGTATTGTCTGAATATCCAAAGTCCCAGAGAAATGAACATTGATACCTGGTTTTCATCTTCAGCCAGCACCTTCATTTAAAAAAAACTGCTGCCCCGTGTGAGGATCGAACTCACGACCTTCAGATTATGAGACTGACGCGCTACCTACTGCGCCAACGAGGCACATACATGCCAAACGTCAAGAGATTTTTTTTGGGATAAATATCCTCAGATAATGTCACTGAAGTGGTATCCGCTGTCCCAAAAATGAAGGTATTGTCTGAATATCCAAAGAAATAAATATTTATACATGGTTTTCATCTTCAGCCAACTCCTTCATTTTATGAACTCTGCTGCACCGCGTGAGGATCGAACTCACGACCTTCAGATTATGAGACTGACGCCCTACCTACTGCGCCAACGAAGCACATAAATCAACGGTCCCAAAAAGACACGTATTGTCTGAATATCCAAAGTTGCAGAGAAATTATCATTTATACCTGGTTTTCATCTTCAGCCAGCACCTTCATTTTTAAAACTCTACTGCCCCGTGTGAGGATCGAACTCACGACCTTCAGATTATGAGACTGACGCGCTACCTACTGCGCCAACGAGGCACATAGATTCCAAATGTCAAGAGACATTTTTTTTGATAAAGCTCTTCAGATAATGTCACTGAAGTGGTATCCGGTGTCCCAAAAATGAAGGTATTGTCTGAATATCCAAAGAAATAAATATTTATACATGGTTGTCATCTTCAGCCAACTCCTTCATTTTAAGAACTCTGCTGCCCCGTGTGAGGATCGAACTCACGACCTTCAGATTATGAGACTGACGCGCTACCTTCTGCGCCAACGAGGCACAAAATGACTAATAGTCAAGATACAAAAATATTTATAACAATCTTCAGATAATGTCACTGAAGTGGTATCCACTGTACCAAAAATACCCGTATTGTCTGAATATCCATAGTCCCAGAGAAATTAACATTGATACCTGGTTTTCATCTTCAGCCAGCACCTTCATTTAAAAAAATCTGCTGCCCCATGTGAGGATCGAACTCACGACCTTCAGATTATGAGACTGACGCGCTACCTTCTGCGCCAACGAGGCACAAAATGACCAATAGTCAAGATACAAAAATATTTATAACAATCTTCAGATAATGTCACTGAAGTGGTATCCACTGTGCCAAAAATACCCGTATTGTCTGAATATCCATAGTCCCAGAGAAATTAACATTGATACCTGGTTTTCATCTTCAGCCAGCACCTTCATTTTAAAAAATCTGCTGCACCGTGTGAGGATCGAACTCACGACCTTCAGATTATGAGACTGACGCGCTACCTACTGCGCCAACGAGGCACATAAATCAACTGTCCCAAAAAGACACGTATTGTTTGAATATCCAAAGTCGCAGAGAAGTTAAAATTTATACCTGGTTTTCAGAGATTTTTTTTGGGATAAATATCCTCAGATAATGTCACTGAAGTGGTATCCGCTGTCCCAAAAATGAAGGTATTGTCTGAATATCCAAAGAAATAAATATTTATACATGGTTTTCATCTTCAGCCAACTCCTTCATTTTATGAACTCTGCTGCACCGCGTGAGGATCGAACTCACGACCTTCAGATTATGAGACTGACGCCCTACCTACTGCGCCAACGAAGCACATAAATCAACGGTCCCAAAAAGACACGTATTGTCTGAATATCCAAAGTTGCAGAGAAATTATCATTTATACCTGGTTTTCATCTTCAGCCAGCACCTTCATTTTTAAAACTCTACTGCCCCGTGTGAGGATCGAACTCACGACCTTCAGATTATGAGACTGACGCGCTACCTACTGCGCCAACGAGGCACATAGATTCCAAATGTCAAGAGACATTTTTTTTGATAAAGCTCTTCAGATAATGTCACTGAAGTGGTATCCGGTGTCCCAAAAATGAAGGTATTGTCTGAATATCCAAAGAAATAAATATTTATACATGGTTGTCATCTTCAGCCAACTCCTTCATTTTAAGAACTCTGCTGCCCCGTGTGAGGATCGAACTCACGACCTTCAGATTATGAGACTGACGCGCTACCTTCTGCGCCAACGAGGCACAAAATGACTAATAGTCAAGATACAAAAATATTTATAACAATCTTCAGATAATGTCACTGAAGTGGTATCCACTGTACCAAAAATACCCGTATTGTCTGAATATCCATAGTCCCAGAGAAATTAACATTGATACCTGGTTTTCATCTTCAGCCAGCACCTTCATTTAAAAAAATCTGCTGCCCCATGTGAGGATCGAACTCACGACCTTCAGATTATGAGACTGACGCGCTACCTACTGCGCCAACGAGGCACAAAATGACCAATAGTCAAGATACAAAAATATTTATAACAATCTTCAGATAATGTCACTGAAGTGGTATCCACTGTGCCAAAAATACCCGTATTGTCTGAATATCCATAGTCCCAGAGAAATTAACATTGATACCTGGTTTTCATCTTCAGCCAGCACCTTCATTTTAAAAAATCTGCTGCACCGTGTGAGGATCGAACTCACGACCTTCAGATTATGAGACTGACGCGCTACCTACTGCGCCAACGAGGCACATAAATCAACTGTCCCAAAAAGACACGTATTGTTTGAATATCCAAAGTCGCAGAGAAGTTAAAATTTATACCTGGTTTTCAGAGATTTTTTTTGGGATAAATATCCTCAGATAATGTCACTGAAGTGGTATCCGCTGTCCCAAAAATGAAGGTATTGTCTGAATATCCAAAGAAATAAATATTTATACATGGTTTTCATCTTCAGCCAACTCCTTCATTTTATGAACTCTGCTGCACCGCGTGAGGATCGAACTCACGACCTTCAGATTATGAGACTGACGCCCTACCTACTGCGCCAACGAAGCACATAAATCAACGGTCCCAAAAAGACACGTATTGTCTGAATATCCAAAGTTGCAGAGAAATTATCATTTATACCTGGTTTTCATCTTCAGCCAGCACCTTCATTTTTAAAACTCTACTGCCACGTGTGAGGATCGAACTCACGACCTTCAGATTATGAGACTGACGCGCTACCTACTGCGCCAACGAGGCACATAGATTCCAAATGTCAAGAGACATTTTTTTTGATAAAGCTCTTCAGATAATGTCACTGAAGTGGTATCCGGTGTCCCAAAAATGAAGGTATTGTCTGAATATCCAAAGAAATAAATATTTATACATGGTTGTCATCTTCAGCCAACTCCTTCATTTTAAGAACTCTGCTGCCCCGTGTGAGGATCGAACTCACGACCTTCAGATTATGAGACTGACGCGCTACCTTCTGCGCCAACGAGGCACAAAATGACTAATAGTCAAGATACAAAAATATTTATAACAATCTTCAGATAATGTCACTGAAGTGGTATCCACTGTACCAAAAATACCCGTATTGTCTGAATATCCATAGTCCCAGAGAAATTAACATTGATACCTGGTTTTCATCTTCAGCCAGCACCTTCATTAAAAAAAATCTGCTGCCCCATGTGAGGATCGAACTCACGACCTTCAGAATATGAGACTGACGCGCTACCCACTGCGCCAACGAGGCACATAAATCAACTGTCCCAAAAAGACACATATTGTTTGAATATCCAAAGTCGCAGAGAAGTTATCATTTATACCTGGTTTTCATCTTCAGCCAACACCTTCATTTTTAAAAATCTGCTGCCCCGTGTGAGGATCGAAATCACGACATTCAGATTATGAGACTGACGCGCTACCTACTGCGCCAACGAGGCACATAAATCAACTGTCCCAAAAAGACACGTATTGTCTGAATATCCAAAGTCGCAGAGAAATTATCATTTATACCTGGTTTTCATCGTCAGCCAGCACCTTCATTTTTAAAACTCTACTGCCCCGTGTGAGGATCGAACTCACGACCTTCAGATTATGAGACTGACGCGCTACCTACTGCTCCAACGAGGCACATAGATTCCAAATGTCAAGAGACATTTTTTTTGATAAAGCTCTTCAGATAATGTCACTGAAGTGGTATCCGGTGTCCCAAAAATGAAGGTATTGTCTGAATATCCAAAGAAATAAATATTTATACATGGTTGTCATCTTCAGCCAACTCCTTCATTTTAAGAACTCTGCTGCCCCGTGTGAGGATCGAACTCACGACCTTCAGATTATGAGACTGACGAGCTACCTTCTGCGCCAACGGGGCACAAAATGACCAATAGTCAAGATACAAAAATATTTATAACAATCTTCAGATAATATCACTGAAGTGGTATCCGCTGTGCCAAAAATACCCGTATTGTCTGAATATCCATAGTCCCAGAGAAATTAACATTGATACCTGGTTTTCATCTTCAGCCAGCACCTTCATTTAAAAAAATCTGCTGCCCCGTGTGAGGATCGAACTCACAACCTTCAGATTATGAGACTGACGCGCTACCTACAGCGCCAACGAGGCACATAATGACCAAAAGTCAAGAGACATTTTTTTTTATAAAGATCTTCAGATAATGTCACTGAAGTGGTATCCGCTGTCCCAAAAATGAAGGTATTGGCTGAATATCCAAAGAAATAAATATTTATACATGGTTGTCATCTTCAGCCAACTCCTTCATTTTAAGAACTCTGCTGCCACGTATGAGAATCGAACTCACGACCTTCAGATTATGAGACTGACGCGCTACCTACTGCTCCAACGAGGCACATAACTGCCAAAAGTCAAGATAAAAAAATATTGATAACAATCTTCAGATAATGTCACTGAAGTGGTATCCACTGTGCCGAAAAGACACTTATTGTCTTAATATCCAAACTCCGAGAGAAATGAACATTGATACCTGGTTTTCATCTTCAGCCAGCACCTTCATTTTAAAAAATCTGCTGCCCCGTGTGAGGATCGAACTCACGACCTTCAGATTATGAGACTGACGCGCTACCTACTGCGCCAACGAGGCACATCAATGCCAAAAGTCAAGAGATTTTTTTTTGATAACAATCTTCAGATAATGTCACTGAAGTGGTATCCGCTGTCCCAAAAATGAAGGTATTGTCTGAATATCCAAATACATAAATATTTATACGTGGTTGTCATCTTCAGCCAACTCCTTCATTTTAAGAACTCTGCTGCCCCGTGTGAGGATCGAACTCACGACCTTCAGATTATGAGACTGACGTGCTACCTACTGCGCCAACGAGGCACATAAATCAACTGTCCCAAAAAGACATGTATTGTCTGAATATCCAAAGTCGCAGAGAAATTATCATTTATACCTGGTTTTCATCTTCAGCCAACACCTTCATTTTTAAAACTCTACTGCCCCGTGTGAGAATCGAACTCACGACCTTCAGATTACGAGACTGACGCGCTACCTACTGCTCCAACGAGGAACATAACTGCCAAAAGTCAAGATAAAAAAATATTGATAACAATCTTCAGATAATGTCACTGAAGTGGTATCCACTGTGCCAAAACGACACGTATTGTCTGAATATCCAAAGTCCCAGAGAAATGAACATTGATACCTGGTTTTCATCTTGAGTCAGCACCTTCATTTTTAAAAATCTCCTGCCCCGTGTGAGGATCGAACTCACAACCTTCAGATTATGAGACTGACGCGCTACCTACTGCGCCAACGAGGCACATAATGACCGACAGTCAAGAGACATTTTTTTTTATAAAGATCTTCAGATAATGTCACTGAAGTTGTATCCGCTGTCCCAAAAATGAAGGTATTGTCTGAATATCCAAAGAAATAAATATTTATAAATGGTTGTCATCTTCAGCCAACTCCTTCATTTTAAGAATTCTGCTGCCCCGTTTGAGGATCGAACTCACAACCTTCAGATTATGAGACTGACGCGCTACCTACTGCGCCAATGAGTCATATAATGACCAAAAGTCAAGATACAAAAATATTGATAACAATCTTCAGATAATGTCACTGAAGTGGTATCCACTGTGCCAAAAAGATACGTATTGTCTGAATATCCAAAGTCCCAGAGAAATGAACATTGATACCTGGTTTTCATCTTCAGCCAGCACCTTAATTTTAAAAAATCTGCTGCCCCGTGTGAGGATCGAACTCACGACCTTCAGATTATGAGACTGACGCGCTACCTACTGCACCAACGAGGCACATAAATGCCAAAAGTCAAGAGACATTTTTTTGATAAAGATCTTCAGATAATGTCACTGAAGTGGTATCCGCTGTGCCAAAAAGACCTGTATTGTCTGAATTTCCAAAGTCCCAGAGAAATGAACATTGATAACTGGTTTTCATCTTCAGCCAGCACCTTCATTTTAAAAAAGCTACTGCCCCGTGTGAGGATCGAACTCACGACCTTCAGATTATGAGACTGACGTGCTACCTACTGCGCCAACGAGGCACATAAATGCAAAAAGTCAAGAGACATTTTCTTTTATAAAGATCTTCAGATAATGTCACTGAAGTGGTATCCGCTGTCCCAAAAATGAAGGTATTGTCTGAATATCCAAAGAAATAAATATTTATACATGGTTGTCATCTTCAGCCAACTCCTTCATTTTAAGAAATCTGCTGCCCCGTGTGAGGATTGAACTCACAACCTTCAGATTATGAGACTGACGCAGTACCTACTGCGCCAACGAGGCACATAATGACCAAAAGTCAAGATACAAAAATATTGATAACAATCTTCAGATAATGTCACTGAAGTGGTATCCACTGTGCCAAAAAGACCCGTATTGTCTGAATATCCAAAGTCCCAGAGAAATTAACATTGATAACTGGTTTTCATCTTCAGCCAGCACCTTCATTTTAAAAAATCTGCTGCCCCGTGTGAGGATCGACCTCACAACCTTCAGATTATGAGACTGACGCTCTACCTACAGTGCCAACGAGGCACATATTGACCAAAAGTAAAGATAAAAAAATATTGATAACAATCTCCAGATAATGTCACTGAAGTGGTATCCACTGTGCCAAGAAGACACGTATTGTCTGAATATCCAAAGTCCCAGAGAAATGAACATTGATAACTGGTTTTCATCTTCAGCCAGCACCTTCATTTTAAGAACTCTGCTGCCCCGTGTGAGGATCGAACTCACGACCTTCAGATTATGAGACTGATGCGCTACCTACTGCGCCAACCAGGCACATAAATGCCAAAAGTCAAGAGACATTTTTTTTGATAAAGATCTTCAGATAATGTCACTGAAGTGGTATCCGCTGTCCCAAAAATGAAGGTATTGTCTGAATATCCAAAGAAGTAAATATTTACTCATGGTTGTCATCTTCAGCCAACTCCTTCATTTTATGAACTCTGCTGCCCCGTGTGAGGATCGAACTCACGACCTTTAGATTATGAGACTGACGCTCTACCTACTGTGCCAACGAGGCACATAATGACCAAAAGTCAAGAGAAATCTTTTTTTATAAAGATCTTCAGATAATGTCACTGAAGTGGTATCCGCTGTCCCAAAAATGAAGGTATTGTCTGAATATCCAAAGAAGTAAATATTTACTCATGGTTGTCATCTTCAGCCAACTCCTTCATTTTATGAACTCTGCTGCCCCGTGTGAGGATCGAACTCACGACCTTCAGATTATGAGACTGACGCAGTACTTACTGCGCCAACAAGGCACATACATGCCAAACGTCAAGTGACATTTTTTTTTATAAAGATCTTCAGATAATGTCACTGAAGTGGTATCCGCTGTCCCAATACTGAAGGTATTGTCTGAATATCCAAATAAATACATATTTATACATGGTTGTCATCTTCAGCCAACTCCTTCATTTTAAGAACTCTGCTGCCCCGTGTGAGGATTGAACTCACAACCTTCAGATTATGAGATTGACAAGGTTCCTACTGCACCAACGAGGCACATAATGACCAAAAGTCAAGATACAAAAATATTGATAACAATCTTCAGATAATGCCACTGAAGTGGTATCCACTGTGCCAAAAATACACGAATTGTCTGAATATCCATAGTCCCAGAGAAATTAACATTGATACCTGGTTTTCATCTTCAGCCAGCACCTTCATTTTTTAAAATCTGATGCCCCGTGTGAGGATCGAACTCACGACCTTCAGATTATGAGACTGACGCGCTACCTACTGCGCCAACGAGGCACAAAAATGCAAAAAGTCAAGAGACATTTTTTTTTATAAAGATCTTCAGATAATGTCACTGAAGTGGTATCCGCTGTCCCAAAAATGAAGGTATTGTCTGAATATCCAAAGAAGTAAATATTTACTCATGGTTTTCATCTTCAGCCAGCACCTTCATTTTTTAAAATCTGATGCCCCGTGTGAGGATCGAACTCACGACCTTCAGATTATGAGACTGACGTGCTACCTACTGCGCCAACGAGGCACATAATGACCAAAAGTCAAGATAATGTCACTGAAGTGGTATCCACTTTGCCAAATAGACCCGTATTGTCTGAATATCCAAAGTCCCAGAGAAATGAACATTGATAACTGGTTTTCATCATCAGCCAGCACCTTCATTTTTTAAAATCTGATGCCCCTTGTGAGGATCGAACTCACGACCTTCAGATTATGAGACTGACGCGCTACCTACTGCGCCAACGAGGCACATAAATGCCAAATGTCAAGAGACATTTTTTTTGATAAAGATCTTCAGATAATGTCACTGAAGTTGTATCCGCTGTCCCAAAAATGAAGGTATTGTCTGAATATCCAAAGAAGTAAATATTTACTCATGGTTGTCATCTTCAGCCAACTCCTTCATTTTATGAACTCTGCTGCCCCGTGTGAGGATCGAACTCACGACCTTTAGATTATGAGACTGACGCTCTACCTACTGTGCCAACGAGGCACATAATGACCAAAAGTCAAGAGAATTTTTTTTTTATAAAGATCTTCAGATAATGTCACTGAAGTGGTATCCGCTGTCCCAATACTGAAGGTATTGTCTGAATATCCAAAGAAATACATATTTATACATGGTTGTCATCTTCAGCCAACTCCTTCATTTTAAGAACTCTGCTGCCCCGTGTGAGGATTGAACTCACAACCTTCAGATTATGAGATTGACAAGGTTCCTACTGCACCAACGAGGCACATAATGACCAAAAGTCAAGATACAAAAATATTGATAACAATCTTCAGATAATGTCACTGAAGTGGTATACACTGTGCCAAAAAGACCTGTATTGTCTGAATTTCCAAAGTCACAGAGAAATGAACATTGATAACTGGTTTTCATCTTCAGCCAGCACCTTCATTTTTTAAAATCTGATGCCCCGTGTGAGGATCGAACTCACGACCTTCAGATTATGAGACTGACGCGCTACCTACTGCGCCAACGAGGCACAAAAATGCAAAAAGTCAAGAGACATTTTTTTTTATAAAGATCTTCAGATAATGTCACTGAAGTGGTATCCGCTGTCCCAAAAATGAAGGTATTGTCTGAATATCCAAAGAAGTAAATATTTACTCATGGTTGTCATCTTCAGCCAACTCCTTCATTTTATGAACTCTGCTGCCCCATGTGAGGATCGAACTCACGACCTTCAGATTATGAGACTGACGCTCTACCTACTGCGCCAACAAGGCACATAATGACCAAAAGTCAAGATACAAAAATATTGATAACAATCTTCAGATAATGTCACTGAAGTGGTATCCGCTGTCCCAAAAATGAAGGTATTGTCTGAATATCCAAATAAATAAATATTTACTCATGGTTATCATCTTCAGCAATCTCCTTCATTTTAAGAACTCTGCTGCCCCGTGTGAGGATCGAACTCACGACCTTCAGATTATGAGACTGCCAAGCTATCTAATGCTCCAACGAGGCACATAATGACCAAAAGTCAAGATACAAAAATATTGATAACAACCTTCAGGTCATGACACTGATGTGATATCAACTCTCCCAAAAACACCCGTATTATCTGAATTTCCAAAGTCCCAGAGAAATGAACATTGATACCTGGTTTTCATCTTCAGCCAGCACCTTCATTTTAAAAAATCTACTGCCCCGTGTGAGGATCGAACTCTCGACCTTCAGATTATGAGACTGACGTGCTACCTACTGCGCCAACGAGGCACATAATGACCAAAAGTCAAGATACAAAAATATTGATAACAATCTTCAGATAATGTCACTGAAGTGGTATCCACTGTGCCAAAAATACACGTATTGTCTGAATATCCAAAGTCACAGAGAAACGAACATTGATACCTGGTTTTCATCTTCAGCCAGCACCTTCATTTTTAACAATCTGCTGCCCAATGTGAGGATCGAACTCACGACCTTCAGATTATGAGACTGACGCTCTACCTACTGCGCCAACGAGGCACATAATGACCAAAAGTCAAGATAATGTCACTGAAGTGGTATCCACTGTGCCAAAAAGACCCGTATTGTCTGAATATCCAAAGTTCCAGAGAAATGAACATTGATACCTGGTTTTCATCTTCAGCCAGCACCTTCATTTAAAAAAATCTACTGCCCCTTGTGAGGATCGAACTCACGACCTTCAGATTATGAGACTGACTCGCTACCTACTGCGCCAACGAGGCACATAAATGCCAAAAGTCAAGAGACATTTTTTTTGATAAAGATCTTCAGATAATGTCACTGAAGTGGTATCCGCTGTCCCAAAAATGAAGGTATTGTCTGAATATCCAAAGAAGTAAATATTTACTCATGGTTGTCATCTTCAGCCAACTCCTTCATTTTATGAACTCTGCTGCCCCGTGTGAGGATCGAACTCACGACCTTCAGATTATGAAACTGACGCTCTACCTACTGTGCCAACGAGGCACATAATGACCAAAAGTCAAGATAAAAAAATATTGATAACAATCTTCAGATAATGTCACTGAAGTGGTATCCACTGTGCCAAAAAGACCCGTATTGTCTGAATATCCAAAGTCCCAGAGACATGAACATTGTTACCTGGTTTTCATCTTCAGCCAGCACCTTCATTTTTTAAAATCTGATGCCCCTTGTGAGGATCGAACTCACGACCTTCAGATTATGAGACTGACGCGCTACCTACTGCGCCAACGAGGCACATAAATGCCAAATGTCAAGAGACATTTTTTTTGATAAAGATCTTCAGATAATGTCACTGAAGTTGTATCCGCTGTCCCAAAAATGAAGGTATTGTCTGAATATCCAAAGAAGTAAATATTTACTCATGGTTGTCATCTTCAGCCAACTCCTTCATTTTATGAACTCTGCTGCCCCGTGTGAGGATCGAACTCACGACCTTTAGATTATGAGACTGACGCTCTACCTACTGTGCCAACGAGGCACATAATGACCAAAAGTCAAGAGAATTTTTTTTTTATAAAGATCTTCAGATAATGTCACTGAAGTGGTATCCGCTGTCCCAAAAATGAAGGTATTGTCTGAATATCCAAAGAAGTAAATATTTACTCATGGTTGTCATCTTTAGCCAACTCCTTCATTTTATGAACTCTGCTGCCCCGTGTGAGGATCGAACTCACGACCTTTAGATTATGAGACTGACGCTCTACCTACTGTGCCAACGAGGCACATAATGACCAAAAGTCAAGAGAATGTCACTGAAGTGGTATCCACTTTGCCAAATAGACCCGTATTGTCTGAATATCCAAAGTCCCAGAGAAATGAACATTGATAACTGGTTTTCATCATCAGCCAGCACCTTCATTTTTTAAAATCTGATGCCCCTTGTGAGGATCGAACTCACGACCTTCAGATTATGAGACTGACGCGCTACCTACTGCGCCAACGAGGCACATAAATGCCAAATGTCAAGAGACATTTTTTTTGATAAAGATCTTCAGATAATGTCACTGAAGTTGTATCCGCTGTCCCAAAAATGAAGGTATTGTCTGAATATCCAAAGAAGTAAATATTTACTCATGGTTGTCATCTTCAGCCAACTCCTTCATTTTATGAACTCTGCTGCCCCGTGTGAGGATCGAACTCACGACCTTCAGATTATGAAACTGACGCTCTACCTACTGTGCCAACGAGGCACATAATGACCAAAAGTCAAGATAAAAAAATATTGATAACAATCTTCAGATAATGTCACTGAAGTGGTATCCACTGTGCCAAAAAGACCCGTATTGTCTGAATATCCAAAGTCCCAGAGACATGAACATTGTTACCTGGTTTTCATCTTCAGCCAGCACCTTCATTTTTTAAAATCTGATGCCCCTTGTGAGGATCGAACTCACGACCTTCAGATTATGAGACTGACGCGCTACCTACTGCGCCAACGAGGCACATAAATGCCAAATGTCAAGAGACATTTTTTTTGATAAAGATCTTCAGATAATGTCACTGAAGTTGTATCCGCTGTCCCAAAAATGAAGGTATTGTCTGAATATCCAAAGAAGTAAATATTTACTCATGGTTGTCATCTTCAGCCAACTCCTTCATTTTATGAACTCTGCTGCCCCGTGTGAGGATCGAACTCACGACCTTTAGATTATGAGACTGACGCTCTACCTACTGTGCCAACGAGGCACATAATGACCAAAAGTCAAGAGAATTTTTTTTTTATAAAGATCTTCAGATAATGTCACTGAAGTGGTATCCGCTGTCCCAAAAATGAAGGTATTGTCTGAATATCCAAAGAAGTAAATATTTACTCATGGTTGTCATCTTTAGCCAACTCCTTCATTTTATGAACTCTGCTGCCCCGTGTGAGGATCGAACTCACGACCTTTAGATTATGAGACTGACGCTCTACCTACTGTGCCAACGAGGCACATAATGACCAAAAGTCAAGAGAATGTCACTGAAGTGGTATCCACTTTGCCAAATAGACCCGTATTGTCTGAATATCCAAAGTCCCAGAGAAATGAACATTGATAACTGGTTTTCATCATCAGCCAGCACCTTCATTTTTTAAAATCTGATGCCCCTTGTGAGGATCGAACTCACGACCTTCAGATTATGAGACTGACGCGCTACCTACTGCGCCAACGAGGCACATAAATGCCAAATGTCAAGAGACATTTTTTTTGATAAAGATCTTCAGATAATGTCACTGAAGTTGTATCCGCTGTCCCAAAAATGAAGGTATTGTCTGAATATCCAAAGAAGTAAATATTTACTCATGGTTGTCATCTTCAGCCAACTCCTTCATTTTATGAACTCTGCTGCCCCGTGTGAGGATCGAACTCACGACCTTTAGATTATGAGACTGACGCTCTACCTACTGTGCCAACGAGGCACATAATGACCAAAAGTCAAGAGAATTTTTTTTTTATAAAGATCTTCAGATAATGTCACTGAAGTGGTATCCGCTGTCCCAAAAATGAAGGTATTGTCTGAATATCCAAAGAAGTAAATATTTACTCATGGTTGTCATCTTTAGCCAACTCCTTCATTTTATGAACTCTGCTGCCCCGTGTGAGGATCGAACTCACGACCTTTAGATTATGAGACTGACGCTCTACCTACTGTGCCAACGAGGCACATAATGACCAAAAGTCAAGAGATTTTTTTTTTTATAAAGATCTTCAGATAATGTCACTGAAGTGGTATCCGCTGTCCCAAAAATGAAGGTATTGTCTGAATATCCAAAGAAGTAAATATTTACTCATGGTTGTCATCTTTAGCCAACTCCTTCATTTTATGAACTCTGCTGCCCCGTGTGAGGATCGAACTCACGACCTTCAGATTATGAGACTGACGCGCTACCTACTGCGCCAACAAGGCACATACATGCCAAACGTCAAGTGACATTTTTTTTTATAAAGATCTTCAGATAATGTCACTGAAGTGGTATCCGCTGTCCCAATACTGAAGGTATTGTCTGAATATCCAAAGAAATACATATTTATACATGGTTGTCATCTTCAGCCAACTCCTTCATTTTAAGAACTCTGCTGCCCCGTGTGAGGATTGAACTCACAACCTTCAGATTATGAGATTGACAAGGTTCCTACTGCACCAACGAGGCACATAATGACCAGAAGTCAAGATACAAAAATATTGATAACAATCTTCAGATAATGTCACTGAAGTGGTATACACTGTGCCAAAAAGACCTGTATTGTCTGAATTTCCAAAGTCACAGAGAAATGAACATTGATAACTGGTTTTCATCTTCAGCCAGCACCTTCATTTTTTAAAATCTGATGCCCCGTGTGAGGATCGAACTCACGACCTTCAGATTATGAGACTGACGCGCTACCTACTGCGCCAACGAGGCACAAAAATGCAAAAAGTCAAGAGACATTTTTTTTTATAAAGATCTTCAGATAATGTCACTGAAGTGGTATCCGCTGTCCCAAAAATGAAGGTATTGTCTGAATATCCAAAGAAGTAAATATTTACTCATGGTTGTCATCTTCAGTCAACTCCTTCATTTTATGAACTCTGCTGCCCCATGTGAGGATCGAACTCACGACCTTCAGATTATGAGACTGACGCTCTACCTACTGCGCCAACAAGGCACATAATGACCAAAAGTCAAGATAAAAAAATATTGATAACAATCTTCAGATAATGTCACTGAAGTGGTATCCACTGTGCCAAAAAGACCCGTATTGTCTGAATATCCAAAGTCCCAGAGAAATGAACATTGATACCTGGTTTTCATCTTCAGCCAGCACCTTCATTTAAAAAAATCTACTGCCCCTTGTGAGGATCGAACTCACGACCTTCAGATTATGAGACTGACGCGCTACCTACTGCGCCAACGAGGCACATAAATGGCAAAAGTCAAGAGACATTTTTTTTTATAAAGATCTTCAGATAATGTCACTGAAGTGGTATCCGCTGTCCCAAAAATGAAGGTATTGTCTGAATATCCAAAGAAGTAAATATTTACTCATGGTTGTCATCTTCTGCCAACTCCTTCATTTTATGAACTCTGCTGCCCCGTGTGAGGATCGAACTCACGACCTTCAGATTATGAGACTGACGCGCTACCTACTGCGCCAACGAGGCAGATAATGACCAAAAGTCAAGATACAAAAATATTGATAACAATCTTCAGATAATGTCACTGAAGTGGTATCCGCTGTCCCAAAAATGAAGGTATTGTCTGAATATCCAAATAAATAAATATTTACTCATGGTTATCATCTTCAGCAATCTCCTTCATTTTAAGAACTCTGCTGCCCCGTGTGAGGATCGAACTCACGACCTTCAGATTATGAGACTGCCAAGCTATCTAATGCTCCAACGAGGCACATAACGATCAATATTCAAGAGGACAAACAATTGATAACAACCTTCAGGTCATGACACTGATGTGATATCAACTCTCCCAAAAATACCCGTATTATCTGAATTTCCAAAGTCCCAGAGAAATGAACATTGATACCTGGTTTTCATCTTCAGCCAGCACCTTCATTTTTAAAAATCTGCTGCCCCGTGTGAGGATCGAACTCACGACCTTCAGATTATGAGACTGACGCGCTACCTACTGCGCCAACGAGGCACATAATGACCAAAAGTCAAGATACAAAAATATTGATAACAATCTTCAGATAATGTCACTGAAGTGGTATCCACTGTGCCAAAACAACACGTATTGTCTGAATATCCAAAGTCCCAGAGAAATGAACATTGATACCTGGTTTTAATCTTCAGCCAGCACCTTCATTTAAAAAAATCTGCTGCCCCGTGTGAGGATCGAACTCACGACCTTCAGATTATGAGACTGACGCGCTACCTACTGCGCCAACAAGGCACATACATGACAAACGTCAAGAGACATTTTTTTTTATAAAGATCTTCAGATAATGTCACTGAAGTGGTATCCGCTGTCCCAAAAATGAAGGTATTGTCTGAATATCCAAAGAAATAAATATTTATACATGGTTGTCATCTTCAGCCAACTCCTTCATTTTAAGAACTCTGCTGCCCCATGTGAGGATCGAACTCACGACCTTCAGATTATGCGACTGCCACGCTAACTACTACTCCAACGAGGCACATAACAATCAATATTCAAGAGGACAAACTATTGATAACAACCTTCAGGTTATGACACTGATGTGATATCAACTGTCCCAAAAAGACACGTATTGTCTGAATATCCAAAGAAGTAAATATTTATTCATGGTTGTCATCTTCAGCCAACTCCTTCATTTTAAGAACTCTGCTGCCCCGTGTGAGGATCGAACTCACGACCTTCAGATTATGAGACTGACGCGCTACCTACTGCGCCAATGAGGCAGATAATGACCAAAAGTCAAGATACAAAAATATTGATAACAATCTTCAGATAATGTCACTGAAGTGGTATACACTGTGCCAAAAAGACCCGTATTGTCTGAATTTCCAAAGTCCCAGAGAAATGAACATTGATAACTGGTTTTCATCTTCAGCCAGCACCTTCATTTTTAAAAATCTGCTGCCCCGTGTGAGGATCGAACTCACGACTTTCAGATTATGAGACTGACGCGCTACCTACTGTGCCAACAAGGCACATACATGCCAAAGGTCAAGAGATTTTTTTTTGATAAAGATCTTCAGCTAATGTCACTGAAGTGGTATCCGCTGTCCCAAAAATGAAGGTATTGTCTGAATATCCAAAGAAATAAATATTTATTCATGGTTGTCATCTTCATCCAACTCCTTCATTTTAAGAACACTGCTGCACCGCGTGAGGATCGAACTCACAACCTTCAGATTATGAGACTGATGCGCTACCTACTGCGCCAACGAGGCTCAGAAATGGAATAAGTCAAGAGACATTTTTTAAAATAACGATCTTCAGATAATGTGACTGAAGTGGTATCCGCTGTCCCAAAAATGAAGGTATTGTCTGAATATCCAAATAAATAAATATTTATTCATGGTTGTCATCTTCAGCCAACTCCTTCATTTTAAGAACACTGCTGCCCCGTGTGAGGATCGAACTCACAACCTTCAGATTATGAGACTGACGCGCTACCTACTGCTCCAACGAGGCACATAACGACCACTATTCAACAGGACAAACAATTGATAAAAACCTTCAGGTTATGACACTGATGTGGTATCAACTGTCCCAAAAAGACACGTATCCAAAGTCCCAGAGAAATGAACATTGATACATGGTTGTCATCTTCAGCCAACTCCTTTATTTTTTAAAACTCTGCTGTCTTGTTTCTTCCTGTTGTTAGTCTGGTGTCGTCTTGTTTCTTCCTGTTGTTAGTCTGGTGTCGTCTTGTTTCTTCCTGTTAGTCTGGTGTTGTCTTGTTTCTTCCTGTTGTTAGTCTGGTGTTGTCTTGTTTCTTCATGTTGTTAGTCTGGTGTTGTCTTGTTTCTTCCTGTTGTTAGTCTGGTGTCATCTTGTTTCTTCCTGTTAGTCTGGTGTTGTCTTGTTTCTTCCTGTTGTTAGTCTGGTGTTGTCTTGTTTCTTCCTGTTGTTAGTCTGCTGTTGTCTTGTTTCTTCCTGTTGTTAGTCTGGTGTCGTCTTGTTTCTTCCTGTTAGTCTGGTGTCGTCTTGTTTCTTCCTGTTAGTCTGGTGTCATCTTGTTTCTTCCTGTTGTTAGTCTGGTGTCGTCTTGTTTCTTCCTGTTGTTAGTCTGGTGTCGTCTTGTTTCTTCCTGTTAGTCTGCTGTTGTCTTGTTTCTTCCTGTTGTTAGTCTGGTGTCGTCTTGTTTCTTCCTGTTAGTCTGGTGTCGTCTTGTTTCTTCCTGTTGTTAGTCTGGTGTCGTCTTGTTTCTTCCTGTTAGTCTGGTGTCGTCTTGTTTCTTCCTGTTAGTCTGGTGTTGTCTTGTTTCTTCCTGTTGTTAGTCTGGTGTCGTCTTGTTTCTTCCTGTTAGTCTGCTGTTGTCTTGTTTCTTCCTGTTGTTAGTCTGGTGTCGTCTTGTTTCTTCCTGTTAGTCTGCTGTTGTATTGTTTCTTCCTGTTAGTCTGGTTTAGTTTTGATCTCTGTTTTATTGATATAATTGTAAATCAACTGAGTTGAAAATCCCCCTGTATTATTATTAATAATGCATCATGGTGCATCTGTGGTTCTCTGTAGCTCAGCTGGTAGAGCACGGCGCTTGTAACGCCAAGGTAGTGGGTTCGATCCCCGGGACCACCCATACACAAAAAGAAAATGTATGCACGCATGACTGTAAGTCGCTTTGGATAAAAGCGTCTGCTAAATGGCATATTATATTATATTATCGTTCAGAAACATACAGTACATCTCCTCTCCATAAAATATGTTACAATTATTTTACTCGTTTTCATTGGAAGGCAGTTTTTTAATGTGTCCATGTGCTTATTGACGTCATCCAGCAATTTATCCAGAGTATAAATACAGTAAAGTAGACACACTAAAGGGTAAAAAAAATTCTAACTTTTTTAGTGCCAACTTCAAGGAGTAGGTCTGATGGGAAGTCGTGATGTCATCGGCCTCCCCCTTGCTTGAGGAGCAATAGAGACCTAAAGAGGAAAGCCCCCCCCCGTCTATGTCATGACCAGTATGAAAATGTATGCACTCACTAACTGTAAGTCGCTCTGGATAAGAGCGTCTGCTAAATGACTAACATGTGAAATGTAAATGACTTACCTGGACCACCTATTGAGATGTGCCTTTTGTTAAGTAAATACATGATAAATGATCTGAAAGGAGACTGCAGTATGGTTTTAACCTCGGTGTCACGTTTGTTTTGAGCCGACTTCGGCCCGAAACGGGGAAACCTGGCTCACGCCCGGGAGGTGGGCCCAGTTCCAAAACCAATGCAATCAACACTAACCCCGGTTCACCCGGGACAGGCCCAGGGCATTAATGGAATCACTACAAAGCTCTGCCCACTGGGCTATAATCCAACCAATCAAAACGTCCCTGACTACCTCCTCCTCCTATCCCCATCAGTCATTTTAATCGTCTACACACCTGTCTAAAACGTGGGCCCAATCAGAATGCAGACTAAGGGCCGGGATTCAATCCAATCGCAGGTTATAGATGGGTTGGTTGTTTAGCAACAAAACCGACATGTGCACGACTGTGGGGCAAAACAGACGGGTTTGTCTTTAGACTGTTGATGACATGTCCTCTAGATTTAGTCTCCAAATGTTTATTGAAAATAAAATAAATTGGCACAATGTGCACTTGTCTTTCAAATACATCGTTACAGTTGTTAGCTAGCTAGCTAGCATTACGTTCCAGTTGTTAGCTAGCTAGCTAGCTAGCATTACGTTCCAGTTGTTAGCTAGCTAGCTAGCATTACGTTCCAGTTGTTAGCTAGCTAGCTCGCTCATCTTTGCCACATGACCATAGCCATGACATCAGTCAAAACAAGACGTTACCAATAACAAGATGCAACGAGCTGAAACGAGCCACCTACGATTCCCCCACACGGAAGCGTCTTTTCATTGTAGCTAAGCTATCTGACCTTTCAGAATCATAACGCATGCCTTTTGGACAGGGACGGATGAAGAAATCATAGGCCCACAGCTAGTTATTAAACTAAATGATGCTCTCTGGTGTATTTTGAACATTGAGAACAGGCTCCCGTGTTGTTTTGTGCCTTTCGGGCCCCCCCTACAGGCTTGGCCCCTTGTGGGGCCCCCCTACAGGCTTGGCCCATTGTGGGACCCCCTACAGGCTTGGCCCCTTGTGGGGCCCACTGCATTAATCCGGTACTGCTTCCGGACATATCGATCCTTGAACCAAAATGTTAATGAAGTTTTCAGCCAACCCGTCTATAGGTATTGCGACTTTTGAAGGCAATTTCCGACTGAGCTGTCATGTGCAGCGTTTACCGTGAACGGGATCTCTGCGAACGAGGGAACATTGCCTTTAAAATCCGCAATGCCTTTAAAACCCGTGATCGGATTGAATCCCAGCCAAGGGCAGGACACAGGACACAGGACACATGTTAGCACCAAGTTTAAACGTGGCTAATATCAATCTTTAATATATTACTTTATTCAGATTTTTACACGTACACGGCACACAAAAAGCACACTGCATTAACACACACACACACACACACCCCAACGAACATTTCCTAACAGTTTGTGAAGGTGCTAGTGATGAGGGTGAATGAAGGATCCGCGCTAGACGACGCCAACATAGCAGTTGTTTTGGCGGAATCGGAGGCAGAGCTGCATTCACATACACAAGGGGGCTGTTTCCCAAATGGCTCCCTGTGTAGTACACTACTAGTAAGTAGTGCACTATATAGGGAAATAGGATGCCATTTGGAGACGCACACTGGATCTCTCCTTTCAGTGTAGACAGGGCCACAGTGGGGAAGAAACGCTTCAGTTATGTAAAGGGGCGCGGGGCTGTATATCTAATGCTGTGGTATTTCTGTGTAAAGGGGCGTGGCTGTTTATCTAATGCTGTGGTATTTCTGTGTAAAGGGGCGGGGCTGTATATCTAATGCTGTGGTATTTCTGTGTAAAGGGGCGGGGCTGTATATCTAATGCTGTGGTATTTCTGTGTAAAGGGGCGGGGCTGTATATCTAATGCTGTGGTATTTCTGTGTAAAGGGGCGGGGCTGTATATCTAATGCTGTGGTATTTCTGTGTAAAGGGGCGGGGCTGTATATCTAATGCTGTGGTATTTCTGTGTAAAGGGGCGGGGCTGTATATCTAATGCTGTGGTATTTCTGTGTAAAGGGGCGGGGCTGTATATCTAATGCTGTGGTATTTCTGTGTAAAGGGGCGGGGCTGTATATCTAATGCTGTGGTATTTCTGTGTAAAGGGGCGGGGCTGTATATCTAATGCTGTGGTATTTCTGTGTAAAGGGGCGGGGCTGTATATCTAATGCTGTGGTATTTCTGTGTAAAGGGGCAGGGCTGTATATCTATGCTGTGGTATTTCTATGTAAAGGGGCGGGGCTGTTTATCTATGTTGTGGTATTTCTATGTAAAGGGGCGGGGCTGTAGGAGAAGCGGAGGGACGGAGGACCACTTCCTGCGTGGTGCTGTTTGATGAGGTCAGACAGGAAGTGCATCACCCGGATGTCGTCCACGCTGAAGCCCCGCCCACACAGGAAGTCCCTGCGACCCCGAGTCAGCGTGAAGTCGCCGTCCTCCCTGGGGATGCTGGGAAGCTGGAGGTCAGGGTGGCCGTGGCAGATGGGTGGCGGCGCCTGACCCCCAGGTAAACTCTGAGCTCTCCCTGAGGTTAGAGGTGAGAGGTCAGGAGGAGAGGAGAAGGAGAAGAGGAAGGCCTTGGCGGTCAGCTCGGCGAGGCAGCTCTCCAGGTGGAGCAGATAGGTGCTGCCACGGCCTGGAGAAAACAAAACACAACAGACACATCTCACACTCAGATAGACACACATTCAAATACAGATCAAGACATAAAAGACATGGTATGCTGTGTTCATAACCAGGTGGAAGTGGGAACGAAGCCCACATAGGACTGGGAGAAACCCACTGGGACGTCATCCA